>NW_026704948.1:0-300000 GCF_029867415.1 Vicia villosa
CTATAAAATTAATGTTTGACAACACTGTCAAATAATCCCCTCCCATAATTATATATACAATTTTCTATCATTTGAAAACTTACTTCCTCAACCATAGCCATACTTTATGCATAATCAAGTTCATAGCCACTACCCACTATAGTCTAATTTGGATATAGGGCATTCCTTGGACTCCAAACTATGACAAATCCAATGCCTCAAAAGAAGCATTTTGCAATATTTAAATATCTTGTGCCAAAATCTCATTTTTGAGTGAATATTAATCTATAGTATGGTTTTCCCAATAATGTGCAATTAACTAAACATTATGCTCCAATCTCCAAAAACCTTAATCTAAGACAGCTATACCTTTGTAGGGGAATCTCAGTTCTCTTCATGCATAGATCAAACAAAGAAGAAAAGTAAAGGACCACTTGGATTTATCATATATATGATTAATTAAGTTATTCGTAATGGACATAGAATTACTTTATCAACCTCCTTTTAGTACAATCTTTCAATATTAATTATTCGACCTAGCTATATGTTAGTTGCATTAATGTGGACCTATGGTCTTATTTATCAACTGGACTATTGTTTTTCTTTTATAAAGTTAAAAAGGACAATATAGATCTTTTGTTTCAGTTTTCCTTAAATAATTTTTACAGTATCATATATTTTTATTTAAAAAATTACAAAATTTGTTTAAAAAAACTTCAATAAAATATTAGTTCAAATAATTTTTATGAAATGTTATTTTAGCTATTACTAAATGTTAAATGTAGTCTTTTAATATATAAAAAATGAATCAAATTGGTTTTTTACTATTTTTAAAAAATATTTTTTATAAAAAATATTTTTGAAAATGCAAAAAATCAAACTATAACTAACGGGCACATATGAAATTAATAATGATTTTAGGTTTAATATTTAATAATTTTGAGATTAATTTTGATATTTTTTATTTAAAAATTATCTTGTATTTTTTATCCTAATAAAAATATTTTTGATTTTTAGAAAAAAATTACTCAAAACAACTTCTCGTTAAAATATTGTTTTCTTAAAAAAAATCGTTTATTTTAAAAAACTTAATATATGGAAAATGTTTTTTAAAATTATTATTTTATTATAAGAAATGCATTTTCAAACAAAAACCTGTAATAAACATAATCTTATTTGTGAAATTAATCATTGCATAATAATTTGCATATGGTAAATAAACAACCTCCATTATTATTCATTTATTCCATGTATTTCAAAATAATACATATAAACTGAATTGTTTTGATGCTAAAAAAGGATTACATGGTCCACTTATCTCAGCCATGTTTTTATTTGTGATACTCTTTATGAAAATGATTTTAAATATTTATTGAATCTCAGAAGGACACATGAGTCAGAACAAAGCTTCAAAAATTATATAGGATGGTAAGAAAAATACTTACATGAAATGAAGCTTGAACTCACACTATTACACTAATGTGAGACGTAAATTAAATTCTTACTAAAAAGATTACCAATATTTATCTGGCTTATTTGTGATATTTGAAGTTAATCACAACCACTTACGACATTCATATAAAAAAAGTATTTCATGTTTGTCTTATTTTTACATTTTAAATTTAGTTTTGTATGTACTATAAAAACACGAGTAATGCTATTCATACACCACTTTCTACACCAAATACTTACACCCAACACTATTCACCGTATTTATACGGTGAATAGTGTTTTTTAAATAAAAATATATATTTTATGAACAGTAAAATATTATTATAATAATAAATAATTTTTTATTTTTTTAAATTTGTGTCATTAACCAACTTTATAACTTCATTAACCAACAATTTACATTGCATTAACCAAATTTGGTGACTACTGTAAAGTAGGTGTGAGAATAACATTATTCAAATTTGGTTAATATAGTGTAAAAATTTGGTTAATACAATAATGAAGTTGGTTAATGCAACATCCAGGTATTAAAAATAATTTTTAGCAGTCATCAAACTTGGTTAATACAGTGTAAAAACTTGGTTAATGCAGTAATGAAGTTGGTTAATGCAAAATCCAGGTATTAAAAATAATTTTTAGCAGTCATCAAACTTGGTTAATGCAGTGTAAAAATTTGGTTAATGCAATAATGAAGTTAGTTAATGCACGTTCGTACATGAACAGTGTCGTCCGTAATTTTAAAAATAATTTTTTTTTTTATAAATATTATTATTTTATTTTAAAAACACTGTTCGCCGTATAAATACGGTGAACAGTGTTTGGTGTAAGTATTGGATGTAGGAATTGGGTGTAAGAGTAGCATTACTCTAAAAACACTGTATACTATTCGATTCAAATTTAAAAATATTTCGTATTTGTCTTATTGTGAAATTTTCAATAACAATTTTGTTTTATCTGTGCTATGTACTATAGTTCTATTTAAATTTGAAAGTGTAACCGATATAAAATTCAAAATAATGATACGTCAGCCATGCAATTATTTTAGAGCATGCAGCTGGTAGGCCAAAGAACAGACAGAAAATGTCCATAAATATATAGTTTGTAAATAACATTTGGATGGTATGACAAAGGAGTGTAAACAATTTAAAATCAAGAATCTTCATAGTTATCCAATAATTTGAAGGACGTGTTAGATAGTGTTTAATGTTATGTAGAGAGTTTGAAGTCTTTTTCAAGTTTAGAAAAGCGTTGAAGATTCAATTGTTCATTGATTTTATAGTAGAAATGACTTCGGATGCATCTTAACCAGCTCATACCTGAATCTTGTTCACTGACGAGACATCCAATAGTAGTGGAAGTGGGTTTGATCTCATATTGAAAAATGAAGTCAACTTGGTGATTAAAGTATCTCTATGTTTTGAGTTTCCCACTATCAATATTCAGGTAGAGTATGAAGTTTTCATCGCACATCTCACATTAGAAGCTGAGATGGCACAGAAAACATCCAGTTACAGACATATTTACAGCTACTTGTATCACAAGCCAAAAGACAAGATCAAACTAAAGACCTATTATTGCAGCGCTATGTCATTGGAAGTGGCTGAGCCAAGAACCAGGGTCACGGCCGGGTGCAAAAAATTTAATTAATTATTTAATATTTATTTACAAATTTAAATATTTAAATTTTATTTTATTTTTCAACATAAAGTAATATGTAAATTATTTTTTATTTTCCTTCCATAATAGTTATAGATAGATGGTGTGGTAGAAATGTCAATGGGTTTGTCGTTTGATTTCCAATTATATATATATATATATATATATATATATATATATATATATATATATATATATATATATATATATATTTTAAAATAATAATATAATAATAATAATAATAATAAATAGTTAATTTATAACTAAAAGATGAATAAAATAGCAGTGTTTCATACATCATTTCAGAGCAACGACATTGTTGCAGGCATTATATGTTCATTGCTGAACAAATTCATTATAAGAGTGCAAAGTGAAAAAATTCAAAAAAAAAAAAAGAAAAATAATAGAGTTATTGATACAAATTTTCAAAATTCAGGGGGTTCAGTTGCACCCCTCAGCTCTAGTTGGGCCTGTCTCTGGTCATCATGACTAGAGAAAGATTGATAAATTTCAAATCTCAAGAAATCTAGCACTTCCATAGAGAGAAGAATACCATGGTGGACATCCTATCTAAGCTTTCCAACACCAGAGCCTTTGTTGTCAACCATTCCTTCGTCCAAAAAACCCTTAGAAATCCAAGCATTAAAACTCCAGAAGTGGCGGAGGCATCAAGACGTGTATTTAGCATGGTATGCTGCCTACCAACCCAAATGAAGCCTCCCTTGTGAAGATAGGAGAAAGCTTATACTCCATGTTATGGGAATAAGTGTGTTTCATTTGTGAAAAAACATCATTGTAAAGGATTTGAAGGTTCCAAGCTAAACCTGAAAAAAGCTTGGGTGGAGGTTCTTGAGTTAAGCCGGTGTAAAAGTTTTGATTATGGCTAGAAGGTATGTGGGTTGGTCCTATGTAAAAACTCTAAATATTGTTTGAGGTTGTTTGGGGTGATCCTATAAAAGCTTAACGTTGATTTTAGTGGAACTCTTAAGAGGAAACTCTTGGGGATAGGAGTAGGCCAAGTTGTTAAGTCAAACTTGTATAAATCTCCAATGCAATCTCTTCTATCTTTATTTTCGGTTTTTTATTTCTTTCTGCTATGTATATCTATTCCTATTCATCTTCTTTCTATCTTTATATTGTTATCTCTCTCTTTGTTTACATATACTAACATAAATGCTTTCAAAAATTAATGTTTTTATAAATTGTTTTCAAATATCACAATTCAACCCCTCTTGTATTTGAAGTCACTTGGTCAACAAGTACGTCATCCTTAAACTAGGATTTTACTTGGGGCATAGAAGGGGAACCAACCTTTGGCCGGACACAATCCCTAGAGACGTCAAAGCAAAATGGACACTCACCTCCTGCGACATATCTGATGAAATAAAATCATACAAAAAGTTTTGATGAAATGAAATCATTGAAGACTATATGCTGAAATAAAATTATGAAAGACTATATGATTGAATAAAATCATGCAATGCCAAAAAAGAAAACAAAAATAATCTAGGCACAGGGTGGTAAAATAGATTCATCCATAAAATAAGAGTGATCATTTAAAGTCATGGAAAGGAAGGAAGTCGGTCAATTATAAAATCAAAGTTATAAAATATCCAAAGAAACTATCATTACAAAGGTCGAGAACCAGCAGCAAAATAAAAACTATTAACTGATATAACAACATTTTTTATTCCTCATCACCAACTAGCTTTCCCGCCATGAATTTATTTTTCGCATCTACCAACTCATGGAGAATCTCCACATCAAAGTAAAACAACTCCACTTGATTCAAAGTAATTAAGAAAACAAATATTGGTACTCTCATTGAGAGAATCTTTGATCTCATTCCATAATTGTGTCAGGTGATCTTTACAAGCCTTCAACTTATTTGAATAACTGTCCTTCTCTTTCTAAGAGGGAAAATATGGATCTATGTGCTTGCATGTGTTGTCAAGGTGATCCAAAATGGTGGAGTTTGTTGATATCAGATTCGTAATTAAATGTTTGATATTGATGATGACAACACCTAATATCCAACGATATCTAGTGAAGTTCTTATCTATTAAAAATAGCTTAAGCGATCGAAGATGCTCTCCGTACCAAGATGTTTATCAAGTTATCCTTTTGAAAATGATATTGTTAAGGTTCATAGAAGAATTACCTCTAACATCAAGTCATCTCTTTGAATTCATCTCTACCATCCATTGATGTTCAAGTGAAGACTTTTGTTTCAAGCTTCTCCGGTGCTTTGGTCTCTCAACTCTCTAATGATGGTAATAAACTTGAAGACATCTCAAGCCTCGTCAAGCTAAAGATTCAAGTTTCTTATGTGATACTAAAGTCAGAGATGATTATGCCAAGACTTGAATCTTCAGAGTTGTGAAAGAGAGGAAGTGTAAAAGCTTGTCTAGTCATGTATGTTTGAGTGAATAAAGTCTTGTGAAGCATAAGGTTATATCTGGAATTACTAATGAAAAAATCACACACACTTAAAACATTTGAATAACCTTTATTAATTTGTTAAAACCACCTAAAAATGTTTTTAAAGCCTAGCTAATTAATTAGGGAAATGTCTGATCAATTATACACACTTTTAATAAAGGATAGTCGACTAGTCCTAGTGTTATAATCAATTATTTTAATTTGTGGCACTTACAATCAATTGGAATAAGTTTCTTAATGGTTGACAACGACTATAAATCAAAATACTCCATTTTGAAGTGTAATAATCGATCAGCCTAAACGATTATGGCACTTAAATAGCCCATAAAATGTTTCCAAATGTATATCATGTTTTGACAACTTATAAAATAATCTTTGATCCTACTTTCTAACTCTCTCATCTTTTTTTATAAATCTTTTTGTTTTCCCACTTGAACTTTTCCCTTACTGCTTTGAGAGTGTCCATGTGCTTAAGTGAGGACCTTTGTTATGAGTGAAGGATGTATTGTAGTTTATCCAATAATGAATTATCTCTTGAGTAAAGTATCTTTAGTAAGAAGTTGTTTGGTTCTAAGTTAAACCATTAAAAGCTTCTGTTTGGTTTGGGGATTATATTATCTCCAATTGGTTTGTGACTTTTGCCTGCTACAAAAGCTCTCGTTTGGTTCGTGAAGATCAGCCAGCAAAATCTCCACAAAGGTTGTTGAGCTCAGCCCGTGTAAATGCTTTGTTTAGTTCTAAGATTAGCCATTAAAAAATCTTCAAATCCTTCTAAAAGGAGGTTCATTGGCATATCCTATTAAAAGCTCTAAAGACAATGGAAACTCTCAAGAATAATTTTTGGGGAGAGGATTAGGGCACCTTCATTTAGATTGAAGCTCTATAATTTGTTGGTGTCTTTCTCTCTTCCATACCTCTTTTACTTTTTCAGTTATTTTATTTCCTCTATTTTTCCATCTTTATCTTTATTACATTGCTTATTTCTTTGTTTCTTTTACAAAAGATTTTAAACTCTGATTTACTCAAATATTTTCAAACCTTCACAATTCACCCCCTCCCTATGCGCTCTCTTGTGTTTGGAGTCGCTTGTCCAATAAGTGGTATCAAAGCATAACTCATGTTTAAGGATTAATCGTCTTAGAAGGATGATGACTTCTAACATTTATTGTAACATAAGGACTTTCATAAACACACCTTCATCGTTTGATGGTGATAGGTTTGATATATGGAAAGCTAGAATAAAAATATTCATTGAAAGTTTCAATCTTGAATTATGGGAAATTATAATCAATGGGTTGTTTATCACTATTCACTATGTCAAATGGTGAAACAGTAGATAAACTTGTTTTCCTTTGGACCTAAGAAGACAAGAGAAAATTCAAACTTGATTTCAAAGTTAAATTTTTTTGGCTAAATACAAATTTTCGCCCATAATCTTTGACTCGGATCCAATTTGGTCCTTTAACTATTAAAAAGACCATTTTAATCCATTAACTCTACAAACTGGATCACGTTAGTTATTTTCGTTCATTTTGTTAGTCAAAGTCAATATCTAAATTTATGTGGCACTAATGTGGAATGTCATGTAGCTTAAACAAATTTTGTGACTGATTTAGCGACAGAAGAAACTACCACTACAATATTTTTCTAAATTTTAATCATTGATCTTCATCTTCTTTCCCAATCTATTCAGTTTCAAGAAAACTCAGAAAATTCAAACATGTTTTTGAAGGCACAATCAAAATTTCCTTGCAATGAAGAATTTATTACCTCCTTCAACAACACACCAAATGCATACACATCTAACTTTGTAGAAACAATTCCATTTTTCAACTATAAAAATATGAAACTATGAATGATATTCGAATCCTGTTGCAGCATCCAATGCAATCTTCATTTTTTGGATCAAACTCATGAACTTTTTTTGTTGTTAGAAAATATCCAATCACTTATTTATCTCTTCTCATACTTGGAGATGAGTTTCATTGTTGCATGGCAATCAGAGCAAACCCTCGAATTCTTCATCATCCTCATTGGTGCAGATTAAAGTTACAACTAACATTTCATTATGGTGGTTCATTATAATGGTACCACTTTATTTATCCATTATGGTGGTTCTTAGGAAAATTTCTGGATCCATTTCCAGTTCATCCATTAAATTTCACTTAATTTTTGGATTTGAAAATTTTAGATTTTGTGGGTTCATCCATTTCACTTATTTTTTCGCTATTTTGTCATCTTTCTTTTTTTTTTTGTTGCTTTTTTTTTTACAAATGATTTTGAATTTTGATTTTCTCAAAGATTTTGTTTCTAATCAAAGATTTTAAATTTTTCACAATTCACCTTCCTTCTTATATTTGGAGTCTTTTGTCCAACAATCACAATAAAACTGGAGTACACTTGAATACCCTGAAGTGCAGTGTCACACCCTACTTTGGAGATCCAGGGCTACATGCGAGAAAGATCTTGTAAAACATTCTAGTGACAAGACATATATTTAATGTTTTTGTTCTCAACATCACTTGCTCTCACTCTAAGCCTTTCTATTTCTGCAATCTCCACCTATTTATGATTTCTATTCATAACATAAAAACGTAATTTTGATTCTACTAGTATTTATTTTTTTTAATTTTTATAAAATTAATTTATATTACCTTAATCTATGTAATATGTATATAATATTAAAATTAATCCTTTCAAATATAAATCATTTTACAATTATTTTAATATAAATAAATTCTATAATAATTTAAATAAAATAACAATGATCAAAAGCAAAATAATATATATTTTACAAAATTAAAAAAAGAATAAAAACAAAAAACAAAATTTACAAAGATCAAATATATATCTAAACTCAAATTTGATTATACATTTAAACACACCATAAAAAAAATAATCCTATATTCAAATGAATATCCTCAATATTACATAAAATTTATTTAAATTGCGAGTCTAACGGTCGGCACACTCTAAAGAAATACAATAATATAAGCTTGATTTCAAATTTAGTTTCTTATATTTTGTCCCAAAAGAATATTAATTTTATAATAGAGCAAATTAATGGAAACATTGTGTGTTGGGCAATGCAATAACTGTGATGGGGTGTCACTAGGTGTCAGAGTCAACAACCTCCTCCTTAGATAAAAAAAGCTCCATAAAAAGCAGTAAAAAAGTACTTTTACCAAAACTTACTTTTTCGGGTAAATATTTAAATATTGAATTAAATCAACTAATTCCCAGTTTTCTCCTTCCCATAAATATTTTAAAACATTTTAGTAACTAAAAAAAACTGTTATATATGGAACTATTGTTGATCAAATTTTGTCAGCAAATTTATGTGAGAAATTATTTGATTTTTATTTCGAGTTGAAATTAATATTTTGATATTTGGAGAGATAGTGCAAGGACATGTTTGGGAATATATTCCTGTCGATTTGAATTTCAAAGACATGACAAAACGAGGGAATATATGCGACAGTGTCATGCACGCGTCGATGGCGCGTGGTTTTTTCTCCTAACAGCCTGCGTGGCTTATTGCCAGTATTGGGACCCACAAAACCAGACAATTAAATCACGTCCGTTATTTTCTGACAGATATTATTTCTTGATACATGCAGTTGCACTGTGTCCTTGATGAAATCACATTGACCCAAAATCAATATTATGATTAATTTCGTAAATAAAAGGACAAAATTATAATTATGGCCTTAAATATACTACCTCTCTCCTGCTTTGTTAAAAAAATTCTTTTAAATTTAAACAATAAGTTATTTTATAGTAGTTTTAGGGTGTGTTTGGATTGGCGGTGGACAGAATTGATTCTAGTAGAATTGAGTTTGGTAGAATTGATTCTAGCAGAATTGAGTTTAACAGAATTAATTTATGTTTGAATATATTTTTGTAAAAGTGAGTTGAATAATAAATGTAAAAATCATCCAGAATCAATTCTGGAGACAGAAGCTACAAATTCTAGCTTCAAGTAGAATCAATTCTGGAGACAGAATCAATTCTACTTTTGTCAAACCAAACATCTTAAAATCACACAGAATTGATTCTACACCTCTAAAATTGCTTTTGGCCTTTTCAAAAGCCAAACCAAACATGCACTTAGTTGAAGGATAAAATGGTGAAGTTGAATTATTTTTCTATCAGGATGAACTATTAAAATAATTATTAATTTAACATTAAACGAATTCAATAGACAAGATTGATTACGGATGACATATTAATCAAGTAGTTAGAGGCACATACACACTTTGGCATTTTATTTGGTTTTGATAGCAATCTTATAAAAATATATATTATTATTATTATTATTATTCAATTTCTTTAAAAAATTACACAAATTATATGTAGAACTCCAACCATTTTATTTTATATTATCCTATTAATTTGTACATAATTTTAAGAAAATAAATAGATATGCTATGTTTATTTATTAAAATATCTTTATTAGAGTAATTATATGAACTGAAATAAATAAATAATAATAATTTGTCAGAATATTTTTTGATATTTAAAATGACTAAAAATAGAAGATATAAAACTATTAAGAAATACTTATGATTTGACAAAAAAATATATTATATTTTATTGCTTTTTTAAATTATTATAAACATTTTGGAAGAAAAGAAACTAGTTTTATAGTATTAGAAAGTTTAGTCAAACAAAGCAAAAATAAACATGATTAAACAATTCTTTTAATATTAATAAAAAGTAGGATTTACTTTTCCGCCATGTTCTTTATTATACTATATCTTTTCTGAGATAAAAATGATGTTAGGTTTTTTAACTTTATATTTTAAAATTTTATTTATTATTAATATTAATTTTTTATTAATTTTTTATAAATTAATATTTATAATTTATAAATAAAATATTTATTTGAGTCAATATTTAATTATCTATATATTTTGGGTATTTATAAATAAAATATTTATTTGAGTCAATATTATAATAATAAGTCATTTTTAGTTCACCATAATAGACCAATTAATTTGCTTCACCGTGTTAACCTTCACCAGTAGTTTTAATAAAATACACGGAAATAACTATACTTTTCCAAGCTCTAGAGAATGAGTAATACTTCGTTGGAGCCTAGGATCCAAGTTTCATGAATTCTTATAATTATAAATACTATGACCCTGAAGTTGAGAGAAAACAACATCAACATCACCTAAAAACACTAGTATATGGAGTTTTTCACCTCCTTGCGTGAGATAGTTCTATCACCACGACAACCTTAAAACCTCTGACAATCCTACAACTCATATAGGTTGTCACGTATTGTAATTTTAAAAAGTATAATTGGCGTCCACCATGGGATCTTAGTAAAAATGAAACCGGTCACGCTCATCATCAATCACCTCTCGTTTTTGTCACATTCCTCCATATGATGCAAGAATGAGGTTTGAAATTTAATGTCACCATTATTGTTAGAGGGCTCGACGGTAAAGGAGAATCCAGTCATTCTTGTAGAAAATATGTTAGGCGAGTCTTAACGAAAAACATCATACCCACCAACGCCAATGAAACTCAAAGAAAGGCATCAGGGTCCAAATTCACATTCTCCGAAAAAGATTTCATTAACATATTCTCCCTCACAATAATGATCACATGGTCATCGCAGTGCAATATGATGATTGGGATATGGAGTGAGTACTAACGACCATGAGAGTTCGACATATTTCTTATTGTTAGGAACTTTTTGAGGGCCTCAACTTGCCCCAAGGGACTTCCAAGCATTCAAAGGCTCTATGGTGGATCTATTAGGCAAACTAGTACAAGTGTAAGGTGACATAACACTTGAAACTACATTTGAATCAGATGCAAGTGCAAGAACGAACAAAGTAAAATATCTTATAGTGGACGGCTTGTCCCCATACAACACCATCATGGGGAGGCCCCCCTTAACTTGTTAGGAGTGGTGTTGTCTACTTTTCATTTGAGCCTGAAGTATCCGCTACCCAATGAACGAGTTTGAGTGGTCGAGGGAGACCAAGAAGTCTTCTAAGAGTGTTATCAAAATAGTTTAGAGATGATAAAGGAGTATATCATCGCAAATGCTTCCCTAGAGCAAGACACACGAGAGGTGGATGTCGCAAGTTGGGATCCTAGGTGGATGTCGCAAATGCGTCCAAGTCTTCATTCATGTCCAACCATGGTAATTACTATTACAACGTCGTGTTTTTTGGGCTAAAGAACACATGCGCCACTTATCAAAGGCTCATGGGTGCAATATTCTCAAAGTAGATAGGACACAACCTAAAAGTTTACATCAATGATATAATAGTGAATACATCAGAGGGGAAAAGCCACACTGCAGATCTGGAAGATATCCAAGAACTACAACATGCGCCTAAATCCCGCTGAGTACTCATTCAACATGCAATGAGGTAAGTTTTAAGGTTTTATGTTAACCAATAGAGACATAGAGGCAAACTCATATAAGTACCAAATCATCATCAACAAGACGCTTAATTGCTCTCGCTCGTTTCCTTTCTTATGCAAGTGACAAGGTTTTTCGTTCCTTTGCAACTTTAAAGAAAATAGAGAAGTTCGAATAGGGAAGCGAGTGCGATGAGGCATTTGTAAATTTAAAGGTCTTCTGGCATCACATCCATTTTAACACGCCCAATAGTTGGTTCTCCCTTCTACCTTTACTTGTCTGTCACTGACCAGGCGATAAGTTCTAAAAATATTTACCATTGTACCCAAGATTTTCAACCAAATTCCCAAAGCTGGCCAATTTTCCAACTGAAATCACAATATAAGCTAATTTCAAACAAAAAAGTGTACCAAAGCAATTGGTTTGTGCTTTTAATTTTAATTGGACCCTCCAATTGTATCGATGCCACTGTGTTTTTCTAGTTTTATTTACATTTCACATTGATTTCACATTTTCTAGGAATTTTTATGTGAAAAGTTTTATCTAAGTAAATAATACATATATTTTGCAAGAAAATCCGCATAATCGTAGATATAACTAAAAAACACAGTGGCGCCGATGCAGTTGACGCACCTTATTAAAATTAAGAGCATTGGCCAATTTCTTTGGCACACCCTTTTTTTTGTTTCAAAGTTGGGTGTATTGGGCTTTTAGTTGGAAAATTGTTTTATTTGGGTATTTAGTTGAAAAATATGAGTAGATATGTAAACATTTCATGAGTTATGTGCTCGTTCAAGAGATGGACAAAGTTGAGTGACTTGACTAATTTATGAGCAAGTTGTTTAAGGGCGTAAAGGCCCGGTATCAGAAGACAGAAAGGTTGGTTATGACAATCGTGATAGTCGCGTTAAAGCTTAGGCCCTACTTCCAAGGACACTGAATAATGGTAAAAAACAATTACCTCATTCGAAAAATTCTAAATAAGCTAGATTTAGCAGTAAGAATGGTATCTTGGGTTTTCGAATTATCTGAATATGATATCTACTACATATCCAGAGGGAGTATAAAATTGTAGGTACTCGCTTTTTTTGGCAAAGTTCATCTCTCCAGTAGGAGAGGGGAGCCCTTACACATGGATATTGTCTATAGAAACTGCTTCGAACTAAAAAGGAAGTGGTGATGGGATAGTATTAAAAGGTGTAACGACCTATTGATCAATAAGCCTTTAAGTTTAAATTTGAGGCTAGCAATAATAAATCCGAGTATGAATTCCTCACCCCTAACATAGTTCTCGCTCTTGAGATGGGTGTTTTGAGTCTAAAGACCAAAAGTGACTCCTAATTGGTGGCCAATCAGGACCCCGGGAAATATCAGACAAAAGAACACTGATTTATCAAATATTTGAAAAAGGTACACGACTTATCTGAACGCTTTAAAACTTTTAAAATAACGTATATGACTAAGGAGCATAACTTCAGGGCTGGCCTTCTCTCTAATGTTGCTCGCATAAAAAAGACAGGGTATGACCACACTATAATTTAAGAAACTCTTGCCGCCCTCAACATCGAAGTGGGTGAAACCCAAAATCTTAAAGTCGCTCAGGAGACCAGCTGGATGACACCTATCATGCGCTACCTACAGGCAAACGAGTTCCCATGAGTTGAGGCTGAAAAAATGATTTAAAATCATACATAAAATTATACGATGATTTCTAGAAGGCTTTACAAAATAAGGAGATACTCTCCTATGTTAAGATGCCTAAGAGAACATGAAGTTACCATAGTCCTCGTAGAAGTTCATCGAGGGACATGTGGTACCCTTATTGGCAGGCGAGTATTAGCCCACAAGTTACTCACGACGACTACTATTGGACCAACTTAATGAAAGACGATGATGCATTCATCAGGAGATATGAAAAATTCCAAAGGCACACTAATCTACACCATGCACCCGCAAAAATCCATTATTCCATCATGTCGCCCTAACCATTTTATCAATGAGGCATAAACATCTTAGGTTCTTTTCCAATGGCACCTAACCAACTAAAGTTCTTGATCATTGGGTAGGTTGTCTCATTAAATGTATGGATGTAAAGGTTGTCTCCAAGATCACTGCAAAGATGGTTCATCATTTTATTGGTAACAAATGATGTGTAAGTTTGGATGATTAGGAGTAATTATCTCTGACAATGGTACTTAGTTCACCAGTACCATTGTTAGAGATGATGAATGTATGAGGTATTTATATGTGTGCAAGTTGGAGGCAAAAGGAGAAATTAGAAGTTTATAAAAGAATGCAAATTTTCAAAAATTCTGCTGCATGTGTCGACACATACGAGTCATATGTCGACTCATATTAATGCATGTGTCTACCTATATCAAGTCATGTATCGACACATGAGAAACAAAAGCTACATGCTTTAAAAATGAGCAGTATGCGTCGACATGTAAGTCATATGTGTCGACTCGTGCAAGTATAGCCTACAAGCTTTAATATTTATCCACATGCGTGGACTCATAGCATGTATATGTTGACACATAAGCCCAATTTTCATTTAAAACATGATTTTCGATGCATAAAAAATTTTCTAAATGCAGTCTAAGTTCCCTAATATTAAAATGTACATTAAGACTCAGATGATACCGTCCAATAAAATATCATAGTTTGATATCATACAAAATATCTAATAGGAAGGTGCAATCACAAAGCTATATAATTCTGTCATTAAAGCTTCTTTGAAACTTAATGTATAACTTATTTTTTAGAGAGTTTGAAACTAGAGAGATGAAACTTCTATGGAGATTAGATCTTCAACCAGGAAAATGAAGAGGATGAATATGCAGCGGAATAGGCCCCTTCTAGGCCTACGATACCATATGGAATGAACATCAATGAATAAGAAAAAGGGTTTGTGCAATATCTTCTTGCTTTGATAATATTTGTTCATTACATTTGAGATGACTTAAGGTTTACATTTATACATGATGATCATGAAGTTAGTTACACGCCTTAACTTGAATTTAGTTACATATTCTAACTTCCCTAGCTATCTCACTAACTACCTAACTAACTATCCAAATATCACATATCTATGTTTAGTTGATATACTCTCTTATATTTAGGAACATTATTGGAAGATTTCTCAGCTAAGATTGAAGTTTGCATCTCCTTTCAGGTTGAATTGTATGAAATCATACTTGTTACGAATATGTTAACAAGAGGAATCAGAGAATTTTTTTACTTGAAACAGACTCAATGTTGGTCATCCGTGCATGTTCTTTTAGATTCAAGATATCTCACATTTTCAGAGAGAGAAATGCATGTGCAAATATATTAGTCAATGCGTATTTTTGCTGTTGATTATGATATCTAGTGAGATTCACTTTCTATTTGTACTTTTGAAAAAACATTAGCGATAATTTGGGCATGCCAAACTATCGTTTTTGCTGGATGTTTGATGGGTTAGATTTTATGTCCCTATCTTTTTCGTTTTTTGTTTTTTTATTCAATAATTCACCTTTATTTTAAAAAGTAAAAATGTAAAACTCTACAAGTGAGATTCTACATGCCCAATATTAAATATAACACATTACCAAAAATACAACTTAAATTTAGTGGTTAAAATATTTATAAAATTTAAATAATTAGGAAATCATGTTTTTTAATGTAAAAAATGAGAAAGACTAAATTAATCATGAATGTGTGCAAAATAAGGAATATAAAATGTAGTTAAATTTTATTTTCTTAAATAAAAAAATTCTTTTTTTTAAAGATATACAAATTTTGTTTTTTTATACATGAGATAAAAAAATTAATAAAAGACATTCGTACAAATATCTCCCAACAATGCTCGAAAAAAAATTCAATTGTCCATGCACCTTCATCACAAAAGATTTCATATAATTAATACCTAATTTGATAAGATTATTTGTACAAAAGTTTTCTTCTCCAAGAATGTCGTTCATAAATATGTCTCAATTATGGGTTAATAAATTATGGGTTAATAGTAGTTTATCCCCTGTAATATGAGCGTGTTTCGGTTTACCCTCGTTGCTAAAGGCAGGTTTTAGCAACGATTTTTTTGAAAAAAACGTTGCCAAAAGATAAGGAGGGAGAAAAACAAAATTCGCTAACATTATAGGGGTGAATTACTATTAACCCCTCAATTATTAACCACATAACTTCGAATTAGATAAACTCTTGGTATTTCCTTTGCTACTAACTAAATGACATGGAACTGTTTAGAAAAACACATGATTTTCTTGTTGAGATGTCCACACAAGAATTTCCCTCTCTAAAAATATGGTTGATATACATTTCAATTCATTTTAGATAACTTTGAATTAACTTCAATAAATCAACTTAATGACGAAATCTTGGCGTTTCTTTCATCACTAATTGAACGATATGAAATAAGTCTAAAAAAAGTACACGATTCTCTTAAAGTCTATCTCCTAATATGGAATGATACCTATTAAGAGGGTTTAAATATCTTTATGTAAATTTTTGACAAACCTAAAATACTATAAAATGATAAAATTGCAAAACTCTAAAAATAAATTTCATACCCAATATAACATATATCATATTAAAAAAAATACAACTCAAATTTAATAACAGAAATATTTAAAATTTAAAAAAAATTAGAAGACATTATATTTTATAAAACTGAACAGATTAAAATCATAAATGAAAAAAAATTATAGAACAAAAAAAAATAGTTAACCATTTTTAAAAATATAAATAAGTTATTTTAAAAAAAAAAATGCAACAACTATTTTTTGTTATATGAGAGAAAGAAAGACTAAAAAAGGCAATACTCTAATAAAAGACATTTCTACAAGATCAGCTAACAAACACTAAAGAAAGAAAAATCAACTGCTCATACACCATCACAAGAGATTTTCTGATTAACACATAGGGGTGACAATGGAAAGGGTTTGAGTATGATACTAAAGTACTCGTCCTCATACCCACGGTTTAAAAAAATCACCGTACCCAAATCCATACCTGCGTGCACATCAATATTTATATTTGTACTCGTATCGTATGGTACCTAAGTATCCATGTCAATATTAATTTATAATAAAAAATTATCGATCAATTATAATTTATCATGCCATTTTAATTTTTTAACAACATTTAAAAAATTCAAAGATATTATTGTTGATTTGAGAAATAAACAAACATTTATATTAAAATGCGTACACGTTTAATAAAAATGTATATAATAAAATTAATAAGCATATATGTGTATATAATAATAAAGTAAAAATATATAAATATATCTTGTGTGAGAATGGGGCGGGATGAGTACTAAGGTACCCGTTGTTAGGAAAAGTAATTCGAAATTAAATGAATCGAGACTAGAATCGTAAATGAATTACTTTACTTATAGTATTCTAAGCATTCTCAAATTGTTGTAGAGTTTGTACGCATAAATACTCAGGATAATTCAGTCTATACTCAAGTTTGCATAAGACCAATGAAAACTCGAATGTAGGGAAGATGAAATCCATTATTTTGTGTGAAGAGGATAGACTTTTCTAATATGTTTTTATGAATCTAGAATGCTCAATTTATAGGCCAAAGTAGTGTTGTTCAAAAAGTTGCAACCTTGATGAAACTCACACTTTCAACAACACTTTTTATCAAATATTGTAGTGTTTCGCCTACAATAACACTTTTACCAAATGATGCACTATTTTGCCTGCAACAACAATTCAAAAGTGCTGCCTATTTTCGAATTCAAAATACAAATTGTTTACTACAATACTTCACAAGTGTTTCCTATTTTTGATTTCAAAAAATAATCTTCACTTGCCTATTTTCTTGTTATTTTAGAACACACATGTGGCGATTAATCTGTTATAAATATTAAAATAGACTCCCAACATATTTGCAACACGAAATCAAATTTGTCACATAAATCAATTTTGCCACATCACTCATAATCTTATGTGGAATTTTCTAAACTGTATCTTCACTTTTTAAAAGTCAAAATCACATAAAGATTGTACTTGAGGTCACGAGTTCGAATCTTGAAAATACAAAAAATATGTTTATCTAATAACTATTTACATAGTGTTATAAAACTTATAAAGTAATATTTATATTTTTATTAGAATTAATTTTTAATTATGAATTTAAAAAATAAAAAATATATTAACCTAATAAATATTTACATATTCTCATAAAACTTATAAAATAATATTTCTATTTTCCTTTCAATTATTTTTGAAGTAGTAAAAATTAATGTAAAAGAGATTTTACACATCTCTTACATATAATATGTCTAAAATAATTTTAGCTTCTTTCTTTATTTAAAAACAAATTGTTATACCACTCTTTCATCATACTATTTACAATAAAATAAAGAATACTCTTATGACAATTCAATTAATAATTTTAAGATTTAATATTAAAATTGCTTTGCAAATATTAAAATATAATATAATGCATATATCATTTTCTTAAATATAAAAAGCATGTTCAAAATTCAACTCATTACAACATTTTATTCTTATTATAATATTATTTTTTTTGAAAGATATTGTTTTAAAATTAATTTTGAACTCATTCTGCAAAAATATATTATTTTAAGTATCAATTTTTTAACATTAAAATAATAAAATTTATACTTTAATAGTCATTTTTATTTTAGACTAGTAAAATCATATCTAAAAAATCATTTATACTAAACAATTATATTTTTTTAGAGAAAATTTTATTTTACATCAATAAAGTCATATCTAAAAAATCATTTTAATTATTTCAATTACATAAAATAAAAAAAATAGATTAAACAAATCTGCGCAATGTGCGGGTTATATTCTAGTTATTATTAGTTACAACAATCCTCACGTATTCTAATAACGACAAGATCAATTTCAGAAAAAGGGAAACAAAGAATGTTAATACGGTTAAGTATCTTTCGATTTGAACTTAACCTTAATAAGGACAATACAAAGCCTAATCGGAACATTAAGTAGCAATACTTTGAACCGTTATTCCATGTGATTATACCGATGCTATCCTACACATACTTTTTTATGGTTCTCCGTCTACATCTCTCGCCTAATACTATTTATGGCAATGTGTTTTTCCTGTTTTATGAATTTTTCGTGAGAGAAACTCCAATTCTTATTTTGAGACAACATCATCTCGAAATTCACATAGGTGAAGTTCATACTGTATCTATCTTTATTTATATGCATATTCTCGACATTGAACTTCATTAAGAGTTAGAAAACTCAATCCCCAATATGCAATAGTCAACATTGTCACATAATGTTTCACAAACATAGAATTCAACGACTAGTTGGTACCTGTTAAATCTTAGGTTAAGATTTTCTTAACTACATATTGGGTTGCTACCGTTATTGGAAGTCTTATTCAAGGAGTTTCGATCTCATACCTCTTGAAGTAATCTTTACTAAATCTCTGTCTAGTGGTTTAGTAAATAGATCAGCCAAATATAGCTCAACCCTATATATGTGAGTGAAATGATTGCATCCTCAATCGATTTTCTTACAAAAGAATGTCTAAGTCATATGTGCCTAAACTTTCCATTATACACTTCGCTGAATGCTCTAACTAAAGTGGCTTGACTATCAAATTGTATCAACACCTTTGAAACACTGTCTTTTCCAATGAAACTTCCAATAGAAGGTCCCTTAACCATTCAACCTCTTGACTAGCAGAAGTAAGAGCCATAAACTCTGATTCCATCGTCGAAATAGTAATACATGTTTGTTTCTTGTTCTTCCAAAAATTTCACCTCCGACTAATGTGAATATCCACTCAATTGTAAATTTATGATCTCCAACACTCGATATCCAACTCGCATCAGTAGACCCTTCTAATATGGTAAGAAACCTACCATAATTGAGGTAAATGTTTTTAGTTTTTAAAAAATAATAAAAAACCCTTGTGACGGTCTTTCAATGCTCACCATTTGGATTTATAATAAATATACTCGTTTTACTAACTACAAATTCTATGACAGGTCTAGTACATTGCATCAAATACACTAGTCAACCAATTGCACTTGTATATTTCAATTGAGCCACAAATCTTACATTATTTTTTTGAATTTTGACACTAGGATCAAATTGAGTGCTTACTTCCTTCAAACGTAAGTGTTTGAACTTATCAGGTACTTTCTCAATATAATGTGTTTGGCTAAATTCATGACCCCACTATTTTGATTTTCTTTAATTCCTAAAAGAGTTACAATTTTTCCAAGATCTTTCATCTTGAATGTGGAGGTTTTTTCAACAATGTGTTTGACTAAGTTTATAACCCCCACTATTTCGCTTTACTTTGATCGTAG
This sequence comes from Vicia villosa, assembly GCF_029867415.1. Taxonomy (NCBI): domain Eukaryota; kingdom Viridiplantae; phylum Streptophyta; class Magnoliopsida; order Fabales; family Fabaceae; genus Vicia; species Vicia villosa. The sequence continues at coordinate 20,256 of NW_026704948.1, forward strand.
AAGGAGTGTCAACTAGTCCATGATCTTTTATCTTGAATGTATAAGTTATAAACCTCTTGGTTTCTAAAATTTCATTCATCTCGTTGCTAATGATCAATCATATAATCAACATGAAGACAAAAAAATATCACAATGTTCTCACACAACTTTGTGTACAAAACACTTCTCACAAGAATTAGATGTAGAGAGATTTTAGATGATCATGTATGATGATTCAAGAAGGTTTTAGATGAATGAGAGATGAAATTATGAGCAATTTAAAGTAGTATAGTATGAATTGCAATGAGCATCTTGGTTATGTTCACTTCTCTCAAATCTTCACTTTAATTTTTATGTTCAACCTTCTTGATCAACTTCAACATTGACGTGCATGACACTTTTGAGTACATTGTTTCGCCTACAACAACAGTTTAGAAGCGTCACCTATTTCCGAATTCAAAATTCAAACTGCCTACTACAACACTTCATGAGTGTTGCCTATTTTTTATTTTAAAAAATAGTGTTCACTTGCATATTTTCTTATCATTTTAGAGCACACCCATGGTAATTAATTATTATTAATTGCAACACACGTACCTAGGGGTGGCAAACGGGCATGCCCGCCCCGTTTAAGCCCGCCCCGCAAAAGCCCGCGAAAAAACGGGGCGGGGCGGTGCGGGCTTTTTTAAGAGTGCGGGTCTAAAACCTTGCCCCGCCCCGCAAAAAAGTGAGGGCGGGGCGGGAAAAGCCCGCGGGCCTTCGGCTTTTTAGGCCTAAAAATAGTAAAATTCTATGAAAAATCAAATGCCCGCAAAAGCCCACAAAAAAACGGGGCGGGCACATTAAAGAGAGCGGGCCTAAAACCTTGCCCCGCCCCACAAAAAAGTGCGGGTAAAACGGGCTTTCCCCGCGGGCCGGGCCCGTTTTGCCACCCCTACACGTACCCACGTCCATACACACTTATTTTAGTGACTAATTACATGTGCCCATTTTCGTATCCATTTTGGAAGTTTTTACTCTACCTATTGTAGATATTTTTTGGGGGTATCGAGAATGTATACAATTAGCCATCCTTATTATCTTCCACAAAGCAACCAATTATCTTCCCCAAAATTTTGATAATCAGAGTCTCTTGTAATAATCTTCACAACTCTTCTACTATCTTTTCATAAAAAAACTTAGATTTCGTGATCTACATCTTATAACTATATTTTAAAAAGATAATTCCGACCTCCCATGGACTTGTCATGAAAGGAGACACCATGCATTGAGTAGTACTTCCTCTGGTCTCGAATATAAGCAACAAAAAAATAAATTTTTTTGGTCTTAAATATAAGCAAAAATCAACTATAATTATTACATTCAATGTTATTATTCCAAATATAACTCTATTTTTTTTCCACATTTGTATGTTTTTAACGATTTCTAAAACAAAAAGTAGGAGTAAAAATAGAAAGAGTGTTCGACTTAATGCATTTAGACATTTTTCTTAAAGGATGAATTTTTTATTTATTTATAAAATTGCTTATATATAAGACCGGATGGAGTAAAGTCCAACGACTTATGCGATTTAGTCGAATTCCATATACTCTAGCATATCAATGTTAGTAGAAATGCAATAATTTATCATTGTAAAAATTATATTATTCAAATTTCAAATATAATATGTTTTTATTAATGCATTATTATTTTTATACTCGTTCAGTCTCATAATTTTTTTTTATATGAACTTCTTGCTGCCTTTAAATATTGTAATAAATAATATAAATAAGAAAATGCTAATTTATGCGGTAAAAATATAAGTTAAATATGAATTATTTGTCTTAAAAATTACGTATTTAACTTTTAAAATTTTAAATATTATATCATCTAATAATTAATTTATAGTACTTTTTAATTTCTTAATTTGTGCTTTTAGAAGAATTAATGGCAAAAAATAACAAGATCTACAAAATAATTCATTTTGGTTTTGTAAAAAAAAAAAGCTTGAATTGAAATGGAGACAATTATTATCACCCCTTTTCCTAGCTACTATAGTAGTGGCATAATCTCTTGATCTTTACTATAGTAGTGGCATAATCTCTTGATCTTGTCTCCATAATAATGCTCCCATATCATATTGGCATGGCACACTCCACCTTGCTTTTACCGCACTCACTCATAAAATAAAAGCAATGATGTTTATATACATCAATCAAATTTTTACATTAAATACAACCCCATTAAACTTTTGTATATTTTAAAAATATATACAAAATTTAGAAAATAGTAGTAAAAAGTAAAAAAAGTGAAAGAGAAAAACATACATAAACATTAGAAGACAAATGTCACACTTCACAAGTAGCATCCCAATGCTTTGAACTAGTTGAACAAGATGTAACTCAAAAACAATCAAAAAGTACAACTAATCCAACGGTCAATATTCCATCACATATTGCATGCCCTTCTTCATGTACACCACTTTTCAGCTTTCACATTTTTTCTTTATAATAATCATTTTTATGTGATTATTTATTCTAATATTTATTTTTCTATGCTCTCTTTAATTTCTGACTTTTCCACTTCTCTACAAACTTTTGTCACTTCCTCCACCATCACTTCTTAAGCTTTTTCAGAAAGATAACTCATTCTAAGCACAAACACTGAACACAAATTTGAGTTAAGAAAAAACAAGTTTTTTTTCTAAACTTGAATCCACACAACCATTTTCATCCAAGTACTTTAAAATGGGGTGTTCAGTATTTATGTTACTAGTTTTTTCTTCAATGTTTCTAGTTTTAAGCTCAAAAGGTGTATGTGGAAATGCTGAGCTGAAAGCACTTATGGATTTGAAACACAGTTTAGATCCAGAAGGGCATTTTCTGTCTTCATGGTCAACAAATGGTAACCCTTGTGATGAATCTTTTGAAGGTGTTGCTTGTAATGAAAAAGGTCAAGTAGCAAATGTTTCATTGCAAGGAAAAGGGCTTTCTGGTAAACTATCACCAGCCATTGGTGATCTCAAGCACTTGACAGGACTTTACTTGCATTACAACTCTCTATATGGTGAGATACCTAGAGAAATTGCTAACTTGACTGAGCTTAGTGATTTGTACTTGAATGTGAATCATTTGTCTGGTGAAATCCCTTCTGAGTTTGGCAAAATGGAGAGTCTACAAGGTGAGTTAATTCTGTTTTTGTTGTAAAGTTTGGAACTTTTTTGTTTTCTGCATCTGGGTTTTGCTTAATGTTTTGAAAGTTTGTTTTTTTTACTATGTTTGTATTAATATTTTGTTTTTTCTTTGTGCTATTTTTTTCTCTTCATATGATTGACTTTCTATCTCCCTTTCCAGTGCCAACATCTAATGGTGTTTTCTCTTGAACTACAATTTCCCAAAATAGATACTTTTGAGAAAGGAAAGGAAAAGAAAGGAAATTATTGCATATATTACTTTTTGCAACCACTAGTTATGGTTTGTTTTTGAAGAGAAATCTGCTCTAGAAGACACTTTATGAAACTTGAAATCCAATTTAAAACTACTTAATGGCTTGTGCTTTAATTGCAAGAGGTAGGTATGAACAAATGAGTTAAGAGGGTAGCTATACTTTTAGGTTTTGGTAATTTCTTGTTCCTTTTGTTTTTCTTTTCTAAACTATATTCAAGTAGTATATAGTATTTTCTTGAAATGAATGATTTACACTATTTCTGTATAAATGAACATTTTCTGAAATCTATTTCATAAGAAATCTGAATATATCACTATCACTATCTAAAAAATTACTTCAAAATCCATGTACTTTTTTTGTTATCATTCTCTCTATTTTTGTTCTATGAGATTCAAGTCTCCACTAAAAAATTGCTCTTTTTTTTCTACTGATTTTAAGGTTTTTGTTTCTGATTTGGGAGTATACTTATTTTTGCAAATGCATTTTGTTTTGTAGTTTTGCAGCTTTGTTATAACCAACTAACAGGAAGCATTCCTACTCAGCTCGGCGATTTGAAGAAACTTAGTGTTCTTGCTCTTCAGTCGAACAAATTAGCTGGAGCTATCCCTGCTAGTTTAGGTGGCTTAGGAATGTTGATGAGGCTAGATTTGAGCTCTAATAATCTTTTTGGTTCAATTCCAACAAGACTTGCTGATGCTCCTTTTCTTCAAGTTCTTGATGTTCACAACAATACTCTTTCTGGAAATGTACCTCCCGGTAAGAAATTTGCTACTATTCGATTGATGCTATTTTACCGGTTGTTTTTATTTCTTCATTAATGTTTGGTGCTGTATTTGACTAATAGAAAGATGCATTGAAGAGGTAACTGTTATAACCAAGTTGTTGCTTTCATTTTTTCATCATAAAAATGATGAATAGCAGTATCAGTATCGACACCTTCCGATACTGTTTTGTTTCGCGGTAACAGATATTTTTTTAAAATCTTGGTTATAACAACTCACATTCAAGGAATAAAATGACTTTCTACTCAAAATGTCTGTCTACTCGATATTTAATTATACCGGATTAGTCGCTTTTGTTTTTTTTTATCGTACGTTAATCATTTAATTTGTGTAACATAAATACCGCTGACATTTTTTCCTTGTTTTATTGAAGCTTTGAAGAGACTAGATGATAAATTTGTGTATGAATACAATTTGGGACTATGTGGAGATGGATTTTCATCCTTGAAAGCTTGCAATGCCTCAGATCATGCCAATCCAAACAGGCCTGAACCTTATGGAGCAGGAGTTGATGTTAAGCCTAAAGAAATCCCAGAAACTGCAAATATAAAGTTGCCTTGCAACACAACTCGGTGCCAAAGCTCGTCAAAATCCAAGAAAACAGTGTCTATTACCGTTGGCCTAGTTCTGGCGACAATTGCAGTGTCAGCAGTAGGCATTCTAGCTTTCACAATGTATCGCCGGCGGAAGCAAAAGCTTGGTAGTGCCTTTGATATCACTGAAAGCCGTCTAAGCACCGATCAAACCAGAAGTATTTATCGGAAAAATGGATCTCCTTTGGTCAGTCTTGAGTATGCTAATGGATGGGACCCTTTGGCTGATAGTAGACATTTCAACGGAGATAAGCAAGATATGTTCTCGAGTTTCCGGTTCAACTTGGAGGAAGTGGAATCCGCGACTCAGTATTTCTCAGAGTTGAATCTGTTGGGTAAGAGTAACTTTAGTGCAACATATAAAGGAGTTCTAAGAGATGGATCTATTGTTGCTGTTAAGAGCATTAGTAAAACTAGTTGCAAATCAGATGAATCTGAATTTTTGAAGGGGTTGAACATTTTGACGTCGTTGAGGAATGATAATTTGGTGAAGTTGAGAGGATTTTGTTGTTCGAGGGGACGAGGGGAATGCTTCTTGATTTACGATTTTGTTTCAAATGGAAACTTATCGGGTTACCTTGATGTTAAGGAAGGTGAGGGTGAAGTCCTTGAATGGTCAACTAGAGTTTCGATCGTAAAAGGAATTGCTAAAGGTAACTTCTTCTCTCCTCTCTTATTAGAATGATTTTCAATCTTGATGTGTATACCTCTATAGCACCGACACCTCTGAAAAAAAGTGGTCAGCGTTGGTGTTTGAAACCGACACTCACTTGTGATTACGTTTCATTTATTCGTTTTTTTTTTCAAATTATTATCGGTGTCGTGTCAGAGTTGGTGTTGTGTTTTCAGTGTCTGTGTTTCATAGGTGTATGTATACTAAAAAATCTTGATTTGTGAATCAGGCATATCATATTTGCATGCTTACAAAGCAAACAAACCAGCTCTTGTTCACCAAAACATCTCAGCCGAGAAAGTGCTCATCGATCAGCGACAGAATCCAGTACTATCCGATTCTGGTCTATATAAGCTTCTCACCAACGACATTGTCTTTTCTTCACTTAAGGGTAGTGCTGCAAAAGGTTACTTAGCTCCAGAATACACTACCACAGGCCGATTCACCGAAAAAAGCGACGTCTACGCATTTGGGATCCTTCTTTTCCAGGTACTCACTGGGAAGCATAAGATAACTAGCTCAATGCGCCTCGCCGCAGAATCCTTCAAATTCCAAGAATTCATTGACCAGAATCTCCACGGAAGATTCTTCGAATACGAGGCGGCTAAACTCGCAAGAATGGCATTGCTTTGCTCCCATGACTCTCCCTTTGAGAGGCCAACTATGGAAGCTATTGTTCAAGAACTTGCCAATTGTAGTAGTTGTCTTTGATTTAAGTTTTAGTCTAAAACACTCTTGACCATCACTAACACCTAAGTTTTATGTTGTTTGGTAACTTATGAAGAAAGTGTTTGTGATGGTGATGATTTTCTAATGTATGAACATGACATTGTTCTATGTCCTTAACTAAAGGACTAGCTTTTGTGAATGTGTTGGATAGTAGCTAGGTTGTGTAGCTTAGGGAAGGGAATTTTGTTTCCCACTTTTTTCTTTTCTTCCAATGATGAAAACTCTTAACATCAGTTAGATCTTTAATTTATTGTTTATTTTTACTAGTTGTGATGATTTATGCATATTATTATGAATCTCTCTTTTGCAATCAACCAAGTAGAGCAAACAAGTAAAAGCACTCTTCTATCTCCTCCTCCTCCTCCTCCTCTCCCTCTTCATTTTTTTTTTCTGTATTAGATTTGCTATCTTGAAATTTCAATTTATGAAGCCTTTATGCATAATTTTATAAGGTAAGGCCTATTTTATACTTATGATGTCTTGAGTAATTTATTTCTTGAGATTCAGTGTGATTTTGCTTCTCTTTTGGAGGAAGATACTATACAAAGCTTTCTATCTTCATATATTTGAGATTAGGGGTGTACATGGGTTGGGTTGGACCGGATTTGGCCTAATCCGTTACCCAAGTCGTTTAAATTTCAATGGGTTGGATTCGCCGTCCAACCTGCAATTTCATTATCAAACCCAACCTGACCCGTTTATTTATGGGTTAGATTGAGTTGAGTTCGGAAGTTGTGTTTCAAATTAAAAAATAATAATAATTTTTTCAATTTAAAAATATTGTAACACAATTCAATACATTTATACTAATTTCTAACACACAAAATGGATGAAGCACATCATATAATATCTAATAATATTTATCAACATCACATAACATAATCCGGTACCCAACCCATTCAAACTTCAATGAGTTGGATTCGCCGTCAAAACTGCAATTTCATTATCAAAATTAATTCAAACCGACCCATTCATTTATGGGTTGGATTGAGCAGGGCCGGTCCTTTGAATTTTGGTGCCTTGGGCGAATCAAAAAAGTAGTGCTCCTATAATTTTTTTAAACAATAAATACATAAAGATAAAAGAAATAATTACATAAAAAACACATTTTCATTTGACATTGTCCAAAAAGAATAGAAATATGGATCTTTGACTCAATATTTATACTACATCAAAATATAAACCACAATAAAGAGACATATTCTTCTTCTTCTTCTTCTTCTTCTTGATCCGGTCTTTTTTTCCTATAAAAAAATTGACCAAGCCTTTAAAATTATTTAAATATCATCCTCTTAGCATTTTTTGTTGCAAAATCGTTAATAATTTGTTCATAATCAAAGTTCTTCAAAAAATTATTTTCAATTGAAATTAACACATAACTATTTAATCTATCTTGTGACATAGTAGATCTCAAATAATATTTTAATAATTTTAATTTAGAAAAACTTCTTTCAGCAGATGCAACACTGACAGGAGTAGTCAATATTCCTCTATAATATATGCATGCATTAGGAAAGCAATTAAAAGTCTTCAAAGAACTCAATATTATATAGCTTAATTTTGATTCAACTGTTAACACTTCTCAAATAAGTTTCGGTTCTTCAAACAAAATTATTAATGATCTAAGCCTTTTAATACTAATCAAAAATCCAAAAAAAATATTTTCACATGTGCTATACTGCTTAAATCTTCTATCAAGTGAGCATATTGTTTGATCTACAATATATAAGAAATCATGATTTCGTAAAGACTCTTCAGCAGACTCAAGATTCAGCTACCAAATAATCACAGCTACTGAAAATTCAAAGTTTCTAATTCCATGAGTTGCTAAAGATTCGGCTTCACTCTTAATTTTGAGATCATTATCTTGTTCAACTAGTTGAAGTAGTGCTTCACTCTTAATTTGGGGATCAATAATATAAAGTATTTTTTATATCATTATTTTAATTTTAGTGCCTCAATCAAACTTTGTAGTTGCTAAAATTATAGATAAATTAATTGATATTATTTTAGAAGAATTAATTGATTTTATTCTTCTTTATATTTTATTTATGAGAAATTACATTCTTTTATTAATGTTAACTTTGTAGTGGCCCTATAATTTTGTTAATCAGTACTTTTTAAAAAAAAAAATATCAAGCAAAGTATTTTTATAATAGAAAATTCTCTTTTAATATATATAGGGATGAGAAAAAAAATTTGGTGCCCCTAAAATAATGGGGCCCTGGGCTCCCGCCCCACGAGCCCATGCTCAGGGCCACCCCTGGGATTGAGTTGAGTTCGGGGGTTGTGTTTCAAATTATAAAATAATAATAATTTTTTAAGTTTAAAAATATTGTAACACAATTCGATACATTTATACTAATTTTTTAACACACAAAATGAATGAAGCACATCATATAATATCTAATAATATTCATTAGCATGACATACACTTCTTTTAATAGATAAAAAGGACGACCAAGATGTTTCTGTTGAAGATATATTTGGGAGACAGAACAAGACTATGACTAAGATTTAAGTGCAAAAAACAACATCTTCTGACCGGTTCATGCATCAAAGAGATAATATAACCCTCCATGTTTCTATTGCAAGATCATGAAAATTACAAGGATAATTATAAAATAAAAAATGCACAATTATTATCCTCCGTAAGCTTAAGAATAGAGATATGATTGTTCAATAGAGATTAAGAATGTGAAACACATATTTCATTTTGAAAAATTGAATATGAATGAATGTCTCCACAACCATCAACCAGCGTATGAGAGCCAATTGCAACAATAATATATGAATGTCGAACGTGTCACAAAACTACACAAAATTTCTATCTAAGATAAGAAATATGGAGGGTTAAATCCTTAGTATTTAATCCTTAGTATAATCCTCTTTCTATAATCAGTATTTAATCCTTAGTATAATCCTCTTTCTATAATCCTTAGTATTTATTTTAAATCAACATAGAAAGAGAAACCAATCCAGTCCATTAAAATCAACAAAATCAAAATTTAATGGTCGTGATTCATTTATATATATATATATATATATATATATATATATATATATATATATATATATATATATAAAGGAGGGATATTTTTACTCTAAGAGTAAGTTATCAAGACTTACTCCACATCTTGACCATTGATTCTTCTCAATCTAATGGTTAAAATTAAGGAGTATTATTTTTACTCTCCATATTTAATTACTTATTATTTTTAGCCATTAAATTAAATAGAATTAATGGTCAAGATGTGGAGTAAATCTTAATGATTTACTCATGGAATAAGAATAATCCTCCCCCCCTCTCTCTCTATATATACATATATAAAATAAAATTGTATTCTTTTATATATATTCTTATATATAGTATATATAATGTATTCTAATTGTATTCTTTTGTATATATTCTTATATATAGTATATATAATGTATTCTTTTATATATATACTATATAAAAAATATATTATACATACATATATATATATATATATATATATATATATATATATATATATATATATATATATATATATATATATATATATATATATAAAAGAATATACTTTATCTTTTTTAATATTATATATATATATATATATATATATATATAATTTAAAAAAGTAAATAAAAGTAAATTCTTTTATATATATATATATAAATATATATGTATATTTTATAATATATATATATAATATATTTTTATATACTATATATAAGAATATATATATATATATATATATATATATATATATATATATATATATATATATATATATATATATATATATATATATATATATATATATATATATATATATATATATATATATATATATATATATATATATAGTATATAAAAATATATCCTTTATATACTTATAAAAATATTTCTTTCTTACATATAGTATATAAAAATATATCCTTTATATACTTATAAAAATATATTTTTATATACATAAAAATATAAAGCATATAAAGATATATTTTTATAAGTATATAAAGAATATATTTTTATGTACTATATATAAGAATATATTCTTTATAGTATATAAAAATATATACTGTAAAGGTAAATAAAAATATATATATTCTTATATATTTATATAATTGAAAAAGGTAAATAAAAATATATGTTATATATATATATATATATATATATATATATATATATATATATATATATATATATATATATATATATATATATATATATATATATATATATATATATATATATATATATATATATATATATATGTATATATATATATATTCATTCTTTTATTTTATATATCCTTATATAGAATATTCAATTAATCATATAATTTAAATATAATATATCATTATATATATATATATATATATATATATATATATATATATATATATATATATATATATATATATATATATATATATATATATATATATATATATATGTTTTTACCTAATATTTAAATTAATTTAAAATTATAAAAGGTAAAAAATCAAAATTTGAAATTTCATGTTAATAAAGAAACTATTTTAATTATTTTACATGTAAAGTAAAAACATAATTGATAATTTGTTTTTTAAATTTAAAATAATAAAAACATATTTATTGGTATATTATCCTTTTATTATAAAATATAACTTTTTCTCATTTATAAATAAATCCTAATATCATCCATCAACAATTCTCTTTCCCGTTCTATCATCCTTGTTATAGTTGCACCAATCTTCCTCCGGTAAGAAGAAATCTATTTTTCATTAGTTCAATGTCTCCTATTTTTTTAATGTATTTTTGAGTTCTCTAAACTCTTCAAAATAATAAATTTTCAATGTGTTTTACTTGACACTTAGGTGATCATTTGAAGCTTGGGAGTAAGAAAAGTTAATTGTCGTAGAGATCTACAAGAAATCTACGACAAGAAAAATTCTCAAATTTAATCATCAAAAAGGTATGTAAAAATAATCAATATTTTAAACAGTGATAAAACAGGACATTATTTTTGTAGCAAAAACTTTAACTTGGGTGTCGATAGATGTTTGGATGTCCAATTCATTTATAGTTTTGTCTTATTTTTATTTTCTTCTTTGTATTGGGTCGACTACTTCTTGTACTCCCTACGCTTGCTTATAAAAAAGAATTCCAATAATTTTCATGATTAAGTTTGAGAACATTGAACTTTAAAATTGTTTAATGACCTTTTGTTTTTATTTTATTTTATTTTTGTCAGAATTTTTTTTATCAATCTTATTTCATTTAATAATCTAAATATTGAAATCATCCTTTCTCTCACATGTTTTACTTTTAACACAAAATATTTAATATTTTTGAATTAGTTACATGTAATTCTGGAAAAGTAAATTGATTATTATATTTTTGAAGTATTGTAAAAAAATACTCAATAAAATATAATTTCGTTGGAGTGTTCTAAATTTTAGTTTAGGATTATTTAGTCAACTAAATGCATGTTACAATAAATATTTGAAATATTAACATAGTTAGTCAAAAATATCAAATGAAACTGTATGTGTGACATTATAAAAAATTAAAATTTCATCAAATAATTTAAAGTTTTTAATGATTATGATTGATTCTCAATGTAAAAAATATAAAATGTGTTACTAATGACTAATATGTGATATATTATTGCTTTGTTTGATTGATTGTCAACGACTTATATAGGATTTATTATTGTTTTGTTTGATTGATTGTTAAACAATAAAATTTTATTTTGAATGTTGATAATATTTAATTTCATTTTCAACCTTTTACTTAGGAACGTAATCGTTATAAATTAAACAACCCTCAATCTTAAATTTTCCAGTAACATATGTTTAGAATAGATTTTGCTATTATGATTTGGCCAATCTTGAATGAAATTTATGGTATATAATTGAACCATGAGGTATGATATCATATTACACCACTCTTTTAATATAAAGTAAGGTAAAGTGAACCAAATTTGTTAGGTAATTATAAGTTTCCACCTTAATTTATTACTTATATTTATTTAATATGTTAATTTTTATTTTATTGATTGTCTTTTAGTAGTATTATATATTGGTTGAGTTTAACCTTCAATGCATATACACTTCTTCATTTAAAATACATGTTCTCATCTCACAACAAGTAAAGCGAAATAAATCTCTATAATTTAGAGAAGAAATTGACGACTAAATTATTTCAAATCTAAGATATGCATGTAAATTTAGATGCACATGATTGCATAAATTTTTAGCTTACTAACTTTTTTTTGGTTATATTTCTTAGATGGAATCATATGTATGGATTCAAACTAAGGATGGTTTATTTCAACAAATAGAGAAGTCGGTGGCTAAGTGTTGCCCAATCATTTGTCGAGAAATTGTTCAAAATTATAAGGGGTTTTCTAAAGTCTCTGCAGTATCTCTTCCACCTTGTGTTACATCTACGATGTTTGGTTTAATACTTGATTATTGTCGATCTTATCAAATAATAGGACGCCCCGAAAAGGTATGGAATATTGTTAACTCTCATGATTCAATTTTTTCTTGTTTTGAGAAGAAATTTATAATTTTTCAGTCCTCCTAATTTATTTCCTAAAAAAAAGTTTAATTCAAATTATTGGACAAGCGAAAAAAAATTAAACTCAAATTTAATTATGTCACTAAACATTTGAAATTTCAAAATTACGAATAAATATATATATTTTTTGTTAACTTTTTGTTAACTTTTTGTTAATTTCTAATAATTAGAGATATTCTAGTTAAAATATTTTACACTACAAGTATTTTCACGTGATTGTTACAATTATAGGACTGCAAAGCTTTTGCCGAGACTTTTATTTCAAAAGATGTAAAGACTTTGATTGAGTTAGGAACTGCTGCTGTAAGTCTGGAAATAACACCATTGGTTGACTTGACTTGCAAAGAACTTGCTCAACAAACTAAAGGAAAAACTCCTAAAGAAGTTTCTAAACTATTTCATCTAAATGATGACCTTGACGAGGTATGTGGATATGACCTATATCTAGTTATGTGACCCTTAAATAAAACTATGATGTTTCTTAAATTTTTATTGGACATTTTGATAGGAGGAAAATTTTGATAATATAAAAAATATGACTGGTTATTCACGGATCCTACTTTTCAAGAAATTTTCTGAAATAAAGAATCAAGAACTACGAGTGAGAAAGACATTGAAGGCATGTTCTATCTTTTCAATTACATACGTTTCTAAAGAATTGAATTAATATATTCTCTTACAATTGTTTAATGAAAATTATATAATAAAACTTCTTGTGTTTCATGATGTTAAGGTTGTGGAGAAACCAAAAGATGAACGCTCGATTAATGATTTACTTAAATATATTAATGGGCCAGATTGTGGTAATATTTAATGTTTTCCTTAGAAATCACTTTTTTATAGCCTATTTTTTTCTTCCATTTTTTCATTCCTATTTTTTTTGTATTAAAGTCTCCTTAGAGATTATAAAACTTTTATAATTTTTATTTTTTATTTTCTCTATCATAAAGATACAAATAAATTGACATATATGATAGGTACTTCAACAATTAAGAAGAAAAAGAAGATTAGGAGAAAGGAGGGAAAAACAAAAGATATTTCTTCAAAAGATACAATAGAAAATAATAACAATAATAAGGTTAGACTCTTACCATATATTATATTTCAGAATAACTTATGAGAATGTTTGCATGTGAGGTATCCTCATTTTAATGCATTTTAAGATCAACATTTTTCATGGTCTTACCTAGAATTTTTGTTTGTATTCATCTTCAATGTTCATGTAATGCATTAAAGACCTCTTCAAGTAAATACAATGAAGCAGATTCTGAAGATGATTTCGATCCATTAATGAAACACTCTAAAGAAGATTCTGAAGATGATTTAGATCCTTTAGTGAAGAAGGAAATTGACAGGTTAGTTACATTCTTCTTTTAGTTCTTTAATTATTTTTTAATAAGATCGAATAAATGAATGTCCATATAACTATGTTTCTACTTTAAAATTAATATTTTTGAGCATCCAACATGTGTGATCGCCTAAAAAGGCGAAAAAGATTCCTTATATATATATATATATATATATATATATATATATATAACATTTAAAACAGATATTTATTTAATTTTGTAAGGAAATACATGGTTATTTAATTGTTAATTTTTTTATTTATTATATATTTATTAATTATTATGTTTTTATATATACAGGGAGGTGGAATATTTTACCAGGCTATTAAATTTAAATTGGTCTGAAAGGATAAAAATATTACCTTTAGGACAAACCAAATGATTAACACCCTTATCTATGATATCAAATGGTTCAACATGTTTTACAAAGAGAATCTTACAAATAAAATGATAGTTACTCAGAGATTGATGTTTCTTCATTTATAACTTGAATGCGCTTGTTTGAGCATAATTTAATCACTCAAATTGAAAAATGTAATTGAAGCTAGTTAGTTATCTTTATTTTTAATGTAGTTTTATTGTATTATTTCTAGAGTTATTGTATTACACTTTTTTGGGGAAATATTTTGTTCTTTTCTATAAGACTCTGTTTAAATTTTAAACGTGTTAATTATTTTTACCAACACATCCTAATTTATTTTACATAATTTTTTGTTATCAACAATAAATGCTAACATGATCTCTCTCTCTCTCTCTCTCTCTCTCTCTCTCTCTCTCTCTCTCTCTCTCTCTCTCTCTCTCTCTCTCTCTCTCACACACACACACACATACACACACACACACACACACAAATTAAACATGTAAAAACAATATCAACTACTTGCGAATTTAATACTACTTTCATCTGATACAAAAATAGTGGATTTAGGGTTTCGGTTGAGGTGTGAGTATTTGTCATGTATATTTATTTTGCTTTTGTTAATTAGTAAAAAACCAAAAACAACTAAAATAATCCTTTTTCAAAAATACCAAAAGCAATTTGATTAATATCATAAATTTTCTTTTCACTTAATTTGAACCATTGTATACATTTAATTGAACTGAACTTATTGATTACTCACCTTAATTCATACTTATCAAATCATTTTCATTTTCAATCCCTGGTCCAACAGTAAGTCTTTTTCGTAATTCAATTTAAAATGCACCATCGATTAAATTTCATTTTCTCGCCCAAGTGCAATCATTCACTTAAAAAAAAATTAATCAATCAACTATTTCTCACCCATGTGCGATTGTTATTTTACTTTTTTTGCCTATATATGTGCAACTTTTAAAACCAAACAAAGTCAAACTCTTGATAATTATCAAGCCCATTTTGAAAACTAAATTCAAACTAAACCATTTTTCAAAAAGTCAAAACATTTGATCATTATCAAGCCATTTTTCAAACCTAACCAATCTAGTGTAGTTTCCTAGAACTACGTATGTCTTGAGTTTCTCATTGTACCTGAGGATACATATGAGCGAGATCCAACGTCTCGTCACACAACCTTTTTCTTTTTTCACCCTTTTAAGAAAATTATTGGCCAACTTTTAGAAAAAGCAAAAAATCTTTTGTCCAAGTGCGAGCATTTTCACCTTTCGCCCAAGTGTGAGCTTATTTACCTTCTCGTTTAAGTGCGATTCCTTTTTCAAATCCCCTTTTTCGCCCAAGCGCGAACCCTCTACTCAACACTCGTCCGTGTTGGTCTAGACTCTCGTTCTTGTCACCTAAAACAAAAACAAGTAAGTTCACTAAGAACTACATAGCCTTGAGTTTTCCATCGCACTTGGAGATACATAGGAGCAAGATTCAAAGTCTCGTCAGGCCCATTAATGAAATACCAATAACATTTTCCTTTCTCTCTCGCATAATGAGTAGAAAATAACGTAAGCATAAGCAAACATTTGATACGAGGCTAACTAAATATGTCCCGTTGAGTACAATATATGTGAAGGGTGCTAATACCTTCTCCCTGTATAACCGACTCCCGAACTCTAATTTGGTTGCGATGACCTTCTTATCATTTCTTTCGCGGGTTTTATTTATATTTTTTCTTTCCTTTTAGAATAAATAAAGTTCGGTGGCGACTCTGTTATTTTTCGAGTGTTCCTTATACTTAGGTATTTTTCGCGCCACGACATAGCTTTCTTAATTCGAGTGATTTTGTAAAAGGGATCCTATATTTAGGACTGAGGTAATAATAAGTAGAAAATACAAATCTCTAAATCTGTATTAATGTCTTTAGGGTTAAATATACAATATCCCCTGCAATGTAGGCGAGATTCGGTTTTCCCCTATAAATTATTTTTTTAAATCCCCCTTGAAATGTTAAAAGTCTATGCCTTTTGCACTCTAGGTGCACAAGTTATCCCTCTGTAATATATATTTTTATTTATTTACGCCTTCCAAATTCAGTGTTCAAATTATACGGTTAGGGGGGAATTCAATAAAATATTGTAGGGGATAAAGCAAAACTCGCCTACATTTCAAGGAGGTATCGTATATTTAACCTATGTTTTATTCAATCAAAACATTAAATTTGGATTTTTTTTCATCATTCTAAATTGTGTCAACTCATTTCACATAGTTTTACAATATTGTGCTTTAGTGTGAAGGCTACGAAAAATAAAAATATTCAAAAATTTTCAACACTTTTCATAAATTTCATTTCTCTCCACCACCTTACCCACACATACTCCATGCTATTATAGATAGCTTAAATAAACACCTCACTCTTGATTAATCCCTATCCCCAAAATATAACTCTAAGTCTTTTATTTTCTAAAATTATTTCTAATACCCTACACA
Organism: Vicia villosa; assembly: GCF_029867415.1. NCBI lineage: Eukaryota > Viridiplantae > Streptophyta > Magnoliopsida > Fabales > Fabaceae > Vicia > Vicia villosa. The sequence goes on from NW_026704948.1 coordinate 37,194, forward strand.
TACAAATTATTACTAACACCCTACACATACAAGAGACCTTGACACCACATATCCACCAAAAACTTGAAGGTAATGGGGGGTATGGGCCACCTATCTTATAAATCAAACATTTCATCAATTCTTAGTTGATATGAGACTTGAATAATTGAAACTCAACAATCCCCCCCACAATTATGAGTCACCCACATCATTAGTCTTGATCCAAACTAGGATCCACTTCCACTCCCCAATCGATTCAACTAGTACTCAGATACCACTAGTTGAGGAAGTCCAAGGAGCAAGGCCCATAAGTGTCAATGGGCAAAACGTTCATGGTTACAATAGATATTGACACCATATATCCCCAAAATCTTAAGGTAATAAGGGTATGAATCACCTCTTTTATAAACCCAACTTTTCCCCCATTCCTATTTGATGTGAGGCTTTAACACTTGAAACCCAACAATCAAGATGTTGGAATTAAACCCCAATTTAGGAGTTGATTCGAATCAATCTTAATGAACAAGAATTAATCTTTCTAATTGATTGCACCTTTTATTCTTCATTCTTCACTCGAATGAATCAACCATACTTTGGTTGCAAGATGATTCACGCTTCATAGAAATTTTTAGAAGAAATAAAGATGAATTGGGGAAGAAAAGAGAAATTAGGGTTTGAGAGAAAATGAGAAGAAAAAGAAGATTCTGCAGAGTTTCTCTCTACTTTCAAACGGAAATTTTACTCAATTTTTTTCCACGCATTAAGGGTATGAATCACCTCTCTTATTTATAGCTGAGATTACTTGTACACCAAAATATCTCTAACTAACTAACTAACTAACTCAGCTAAAACATGCAAAAATGCTAAGTTTAATTCCTTCGAGGCTAGCTCCTTCAACAACTATACATTTCGACCACTACATGCATTTCAATAACTACTTATTGTATTCTATTCTCCGTCGAATACCGCTAATATAGACTCTATCGAATTCCTACTTCGACAAAAAGAATTACACCATCAACAAAAACTTAGACCATTGATTATGATGCCATATTAATTTATTGTTCAAATTGATGTGGATGGAAGTGTATAAAGAGGTTCATGAAGATTGCACGCACCAATTGCACATAACTCAAGTAGTCTTATTAGATATTGATTTTTGATTTCGGTCATTTCATTTTTCCTCAACTTCTATATTTCTATTATGTTTCCTATGTTTCTTTAGCATCATCTTTCATGTCATTTAGGCAATTAATTAGTTATCTTCAATAGTGTATTTTCTGTTGCAGTGCTTTCAATGTTTTACAAGCAAAGGGACCTCCAAAACAGAAATAATACAAAGAATTTCAAAATATTGTTAAAGAATCTTTCTTTGCTGATGATTACTCTAAGATCCTTAAAAACCCAAACAAAGTAAAATTTTTTTTAACCCTTTTGTATACCCACGCCATAATCCAAAAAATTAAGAGGAGAAGTTATAATCTTCAAAATTTAAGAGTGATATATTCGTTGGTCTCACTATTGCAAATCTTTACACACCTCAAGTAAATTTCTTTATGATGCTAGTATATATAGTTGTAATTCATATTAATTTCTCCATATTTTATTTTCTAATAAGACTTTTAAAAATAGGCTATTGGATACTCCAAGCTTTCACATTTTCCTCTATAATATGGATTGTGTATAAATCTTGTCTCACATCCCGAGTTTTGTTTTTTTTTTTGTTGCAATTTTTGATGTTGAACTAAATTTTCATACGTTTTGGTGTGTGCTGAAATGATGTTTTGATCAATTTAGATTGATGCACATACCAGTTAATTTGTCGGGCCATCAAGTATTGTTGAGAGTAATAAATAAAATATAAGAATTGTAGATAATGGTGTAGTTCGGTGTGAAAAGTGGAACTTACATGTTTTTGGTGATGGTTGGAAGGAAAAACTAATATGTATGCTAGATGATTTTCCATGTAGTAGAATAAACAAACCTACTAATGGCTTATTTGAAACACAAGAGTGAATGCGTGAAAGACTTCTTACTAAATATTGGTTGAATTTTACTGTTTTAGTGTATGGTATAAATTTTGTTATATTTGAATGAAATATAATATGAATTAGATTTCATAATTTATAGTTATATATTTTTCATTTTAAAAATGTATTAATAATTTTATTTTAGTTTGATATATGAATATTTACCTTTTTAAATATATAATATTTTGAATGTTAGTTAGTTTTATGAAATTATTTATTTATTTGATTGTAACTTTTGATAATTTATAAATATTTAAAAAAGCCAACAATTTTATCAAGAGTTAAAACTATCTTCAAAAATATTAAAATTAAAATTTAACATAAGTTTAAACTGTTACGAAACATTTGAACTGTGAAAATTTCATATTTTAGATAATTAGCTACCCTCGTCATAAATCTTAAAAACAAAATGTAAAAAAAGTTAATAATGATAACAATTGCCATAATTATATTTTGGAGGTAATTTTATTACCGCCTCAATATGTTACAATAATTGAGGTGACGATTTTTCAAACCATCACAAAACAGGCTCGTCTTACATGATTTTGCAACAATCCGAAAAATCGCCGCATCCACGGGTTTGCGGCTGTTTTTTTAATGGTACACTCAATGAGATCCAAAACCAAAATATATTGAAACAAAAAGTGATATACAAAAGGAGGAGGGGGCTAAACCAACACCTACAAGAAGCTATAGTGAGAAAGACCAAGCCTATTTTTAACAAGGCCTTCTCTAATTACAATAGGAGGGTGACCACCAAGTGAAATCAGGCAAACAACCTTAAGTTTTCTAGAGCGTCCGCACATTGATTATCTTATTTACAAATGCAAGAGATCAAAAAGTTTATCAAACTAAGCTTGATTGACTAGTTTAAATATCTGGTGTTTCACCGGTTAAAATCTCTATAAAACCAAAAATAAATCATCACGAAACTCTTTTTTATTTTGTAGCGGAGGACTAATGTATCTCATCTAATAATATTAATATTGTTACTCGCCCTTTTAAAATCATGCAAGTTAAATTTTCATTAACATGCAACAAGGTCAAGGCTATGTTTGGTATGAGTGAAATAGAGAAGAGAGAAATAAAGGAGAGAGAAGTTTAAGAGAAATAATAAACTTCTCCTGCTTGGTATGCTAAGAAATAGAGAAGAGAGATAGAATCATGCTGGAACCCACTACTTTTTCCTTTCTCCTCTAATAAGCGAAGATTTTTTGTAGCATCTAATTTTTTTCCACTTTCCATACATATCCTTATCCTTCCTTTGCTTTGTTATTCATAAAGAGTACACATTTCTACTTTATTTTTTTCAACGTAAATTAATGACTTTTTTTTTCCACCTAAATTGATGTATTACTTTTCTATATCCTCTGTACGTGATTAAAACTAATTTAACTCTTAATAAATTAATTATTTTTTAAATAAAATAAATGATCTAAAATAGTTTAATTAATTTGATTATATTTTTAAATTATCTAATACATAGACTAAGTTAAATAATTTAATTAATTAACTGAAATTAATAAATATAAAATAAAAAGTGAACTAAATGAATTTTTTTAATAAAAAGATATTTTGGTACTTTCAAATTTTATCAACACTTCTCTCTCTTCTATTTCTCTTCTTTGTCTCTTAAACCAAACAATATCTCAAATCTACTATATTTTTCTCATCTTTCTCTCTTCTTATACTCTCTTTCTTATTTCTCTCTTTTCAATTTCTCACCACAACCAAACACACCCTAAGTGTCATCACATGGAACAAAGACAATGTATTAAGTATGAAACCTCTAATTGTTTAGGCTCATAATATTCTTTATCATTATCCCCAATTTAAAAAAGACTTATTCTCAAGTGAAAATATGCTTTATCTTCTTATAAGCAATAGCATTAATCTACTAATACATAATAAAACAAGAATTTTCTTAAAATATGTACATAAATACTATTGATTAATCCTTCTATTTCTGAGTCCAAGACCGTCGAAAAAAAAAAGTCCATACCATTTCTTTATCCACCCCTAGGGTGAGAATTACTGCAGGAAACTTTATAATATCCTTGACTTTGGAGATGCATCTCTGAAGTCATTTTTTCTCCTATTTTCTCAAAATTCGGAGATGTATATCTGAAAACACTAATTTTTGGGTGTTTTCGAAAATACATATCCGAAAACACCCATTTTCACATTTTCCATTATTTCGGAGATGCATCTCCGAAATATGCTTTGAGTTTTTCTTTTTATTCAAATCAAGGATTAATCCCATATTTTACATTAATCAACAAAATAGAATTGAATAAATACGAATAAAATATAACACGTAAATATGAATAAAATAGCAATATTATAAATACGAAAAATAGTTGTACGAGTAAGTGCTAAGTGTCAATATAATACAACCCGAATATAAAAAAGTCAAGAATAAAATATAAATAGGCAACTGCTACTGAGTATGCCTAACCCTAACTCCCTGAGACCTCCTCTGCCCCCTATACACCACCGCAACGACCGCATCACTGACCCGCCTCATAGAGGTGTTTTCGGAAATGTACTTAGGAAACAACCTCCGAATACCATTTTTTTGCAGAAACCCATTTCTTCCATGAATGCTTCAAAATCCATTTTTTCCTAATTAAACACACACATTGACGTATAATAACTAAACCTTATAACATTTTGCTAATTTCTAACAACCCTACTATGAATTTCAATCCCAGAGTTTAAGGTTGTAAAACTTACAAATTAGAAGTTTTGAATGTAACCTTTTAAGTAGTCGTTGAATGTTGTAGAGCAATTTTAGATGTCAAATTAAATGTAGTAGTAGGAAGAAATGGAGAAATTTTTGGAAATTTTGTGTTTTAGGATAAAATGAAAAGGAGGGAGGCTGTTTTGTTTAAACTGCAAAACGAAGATATTTTCAGAGATGCATCTCCGAAAACACTTTATTTTTAAATAAAAAAATGATTTCGAAGATGCATCTTCGAAATTACTATTTTTGATGACTTCAGAGATGCACTTCCAAAATATAAGAGCGTTTTAGAAATTTTATATCTAAAAATTTTTGGGGTGGATAAAAAAATGGTCATAGTGTTTTGTTTTTCCTTTAGGTTTGGCCCATGTGAAAAACTTCAATCTTTGAATATGAACTTTAACATTTTTCTTTAGTTTTGACATTATAAATTTTCTTTAAGAAAGACCACTATTTTCTCATTCAAACTGATCACCTGAAAATTTAAAGAGAATCACTCTCCACTCATAATTTTCACCTTAAGGTTTAAAGGTCGTCTGTCATTCATATCCCATCCTTAATATGATTATATTTTAATAGCATGCCAGTGATCTAGCAAATCATTAAATCTAGGTATGAGAAAGTAATATTATATGGTTTGTTAATATATTTGCTACTAACATACAATTATTTTAGTGTTATACCACCTTTTTTAAAGATAATACCCAATATATACCTCAATTTCAAGCTATATAACAAAATATTATATAAAAAAAATATAACTTGTAGAGCCTCCGCCAAATGAAAGAGCGGACCCTTATAAAATTTTAGAGCATGCATTGCATTTTTTATTTTAAAATTAATATTTAAAATATTAAAATAAAATAAAAAATAAAGTATCAATCTTAAAAAATTTATACTAAAATTTTACATTTGAACGACTCAAATTTTATGTAATCAATTATCATCGTTTTTTTTTTCAATAGGCAATTTGTGTCTAGCCAGATTTGAACTTAAGACCTTGAAGGGAGCATCAATTATCATCGTGAAAATTAAGATCTAAGATAAAACTCTCTATTTTTTGAAGAATACCTTTTTAATTTTGTATTTTATTTCTCTAATCATTAAGTTATTTCATTAAATTTTACTAAGACGGTGTGAATAACCTTATTGAAATAGATGATTTTTTTTCTTTTAACCTTTGGTGAATTTGTCTCTCATCCATAAAATAATGAAGATTTAATTTTTTTAAAGAATATTGGATTAAAAAAAGGAAATATAAACAAAATTATTATATTTTTTGACTATGTGTTGACGCAATAAAGCGTCAAGCAAAAGATTTGGAAATATTCCGAGTTTTATGGTCTCCACAGGGATTGGTGCGAGGGAAAGAATGCCGTTCAAAACTTTCCGCGTTTCTGAGCTTGGGTTGAATGGTTTAAAGCTTAAAGTGCGGAAAGCAAAATATGAACATAAAAAGAAAACATTCTTTGAAGAAAAGAGAACTCGTGGGGATTGAATTTCAACTACCCATCATATACTTAAGTCTACTGATCAATTGTACGCAATCTAAATCATATTTCAATATCATCACGTATCGCTCACAACCAGGTCATGTCTAGCGCAGAGTTGAGAGAACAATCATATTGTCTCGTAGGCGATGTCTCGTGCAACTCAACAATATAAAAGCACTAAGAACCGAGTGACTTTTGTCTCGTGTGTGAGAGGATCACATTGCTATCTCTTATAACATCTATAATCCTCTTAAAGCTTATGACTTTTGTAATTCTATGAAAATAAGCAGTCTTATGGTCACCCTCATCGAATCTTCTATGTCCAGTCTTTGTCGATCAAAATTGATTAGTTTGCGCATGAATGTTCATATTATGTAGATAATCATCAAAATCAGCAATGTCCATAAGAGTTTGAATAAGATGGGTCTCATCTAAAGCTCTTTCCACTTGCATATCCATATTTTCAAATTTGTCTTGCTTAATCGTTTTAGTTCTCCCTGCAACCTTTGAATCTAAGATATAATTTGATGCATCATATTTCCTTCCACAGGTTTGTTCCAATTGCACGCAATCACCGTGAAACAATCTTCATGGGAAGACCAAGTCTTGTCGAATTTGAATGAGTAATGACTATTAAATATGGTTTCGTCCTTCCTGATTAATGAGAATTATATGATGATACGAGAAATGTCGAAAAGAAGAATAACAACGGATGTGATTCCATAGATTATGTTAAAATCTCCCACGAACATCCTAGGGGCGACATAGTTATCTTGGGGCTGCGCCAGTGATGCCTACAATTCCAATTGAAATTCCATAAACCCCAAATGATTGGAAGATTATTCGGGTTATGATAAACACAGAAGCCTGTTACATTAAGTTGATGCCAATACCATTGCGGAGTTCGGTTTAGATCAATCGTCTGTTCCGCAATAAAAAAGAAATCCAGTTTGTGATAAAAATAGGGATGACTAAGTTATAATATAAGGATATAGGGATAACGGATATAAGAATTTATAAGGATAACTAAAACTATTATAATATAAGAAAATATCTTTATATATGTTCATTTATTAATCCTTAGATCCTTATATATCCTTATTTCCTTATTTGGTTGTAAAATAAGATATCAAATTATGATAAAAATAGTAATTAGTTTAAATGAAATATAAATTTTGTAAAATAATTTTAAAAGATAAAAAGTCCAAATTTTAAATGTATTAATAAGTAAATTATTTTCAATAGTTAAGCAATTCAAAATAGAAATATAAATGATATATTTCTTTTTCTATTGTAAAAAGTTAAGAAATTAATGGTAAATTTGTCTTAAATGATTTTTTTTTTTCAATTTCCTATAAATCCTTATTACCTCCCTCAAAATTCACTCTCAAACTCTCTCAATTTTTTCATTATAGTTGCACAATTCTCCATTGGTAAGAAGAAATCTATTTTTTTTCTTAATTTATTGTCTTCTTTCTTTTCTCTTTATATTTGTCTTTTCTAAATTCTTAAAAATTATTAATTTTCATTGTCTTTTATTTGATGCTTAGGTGATCATTTGAAGCTGGGAAGTAAGAAAGTTTATTTTTGTATAGATCCGCAGAAAAATTGTCTAATTCAGTCATCAAGAAGGAACGTAAAAAAGTTCAATATTTTAAACAGTGATAAAATAATTTTCATGATTATTTTCTTAATTGATTTAAAGTTGGAGAAAATTTAATTTTAAAATTGTTGGATGACCTTTTGTTTTTTTTAATATTTTTATTTTAGACAAAAAAAATTTAACAATCGTCTTTCATTGAATAAACCAAATATTGAAATCATACTTTTTACTCACATGTTTAACTTTTTACACAAAATGTGAGTTCCACTAAATATTTGAAATATTAGCATAGTTTCAGGTTTTTATTTGGTGTTATTTTCCTAAACTATCAAAGTAAAAATTAATTAGTCAAAAATATCGTATGAAAGTGTATGTGTTACGTTATAAATAGTTAAAATTTCACCAAATAATTAACAGTTTAATGATTATGACTGATTATCAATGTAAAATAGTAGTATGTATGTTAATGTAAAAAGCATAAATTACTAAAAAATTATATGATTTATTATTATTTTTACTTTTATATATATATATATATATATATATATATATATATATATATATATATATATATATATATATATATATATATATATATATATATATATATATATATATATATATATATATATATATATATATATATATATATATAGACGTATTTTAATTTACTTCCATTTTAAAAAAATTATTTACCTTGATGGAAAAATTACATTCTATAAAAGTTTTTTATTTTTTACCATTCTAATTTTTACATGTTTAGAGATACCTCAAAATTATAGAAGGTATTTAAATCAAAACATAACTATTTGCGTGCGGTAAATTATATGATATTACAATTTGTTCTCTAATAGTCTTTTGTATGATGTAATTGACGATAATATAAATTTTCTTTTTAAAATTTGAAACTTGACTTGCCAGAGTTTTGTCACTTTTGGTAGACCCAAATCCTCTCACTTACAAGAACTTACTTTTTTATAAAATAGTTATGACTATAATTTCATTTGAGAGTATTACAATTAATTTTTTCCTGATATCTACTCAATCACCTTTAATACTTTTTGAATTCAATAATAGTAGTAATAAATAATTTTAAGGTCTATCTCAAATATGGGTGAGTTGGTTTACATTCCTTTTAATATACCTTAGTAGAAAATTTGTCTTCCAATCTCATGGATTTCTTACACACTATAGGAATTTTCATTTTTGCCCCCAACTTTTATAGATCGATCTTTGGAAACACCTCATATTTAAAAAAAAATTTGATTTCTTCTGTAGATGCATCTACGGAAGCGTATAAAATCAAAGAAATCATATTTAAACACACATTTTTTCCAATTTAAAAATACTTCCATAGATACACCAATATAAAATTACTCCATGTCAAAACCAAACGAACAATCGAGGAACAATTCTCCTTAGAGAAAAAATAACTTGTAAGTTGTAATGATTTAATATTTCCAATCAATATCTCCTTTACAAAAATAACAACAATGACGTTAAGCCTAGTAACAAAAAATTGAATCACAAAAGTGAATACCATGAGAATTCCATAATTTATAAACGCATGTTCAAACTACATGTAATAATCTTAAGGTTTTTTCTTTACCCACCTCCCTATGGGGGTCACCCCCAGCGAAAATCCCATTTTACCCCTGCTTCGGACATGCATTTCTGAAATATATTTTTTTTCTAAATTTTTTCAGACTTCGGAAGTGCATTTCCGAAAAAATCTCAAAAATTGAGATTTTGATTAATTCGGAGATGCATCTCCGAAAAAACAAAAAAATCTAAAAATTCCAAAAATTAATTTTAGGATATGAATTAATTTATATATTATAAATTTGATATAATTTATGAGTAATAAATAATAATAATAATTATATATTTTGATATAATTTATTAGTTATGAATAATAATTATTATATATTTCTATTCTGATTCATATTTTAAAATTTAAAATAATTTTAATTAAAAAAATTAAAATAATTTCACTTACAAAATGAGTTATAATTTTTTATTTATATATTTATATATTTATAATAATCATTATGTATTTACAAAAAAAATTAAAAAAATGAGTGTTTTAATTTATATATTTATATAATAATTATAATAATTATTATATATTTATAAAAATTATTATATATTTATATATTTATATAATAATTATTATATATTAATTATAAATATATTTATATATTTATATAATAATTATAAAAATTAAAAAAAATGAGTGTTTTAATTTATAATAATTATTATATATTTATATTTTAATTATTATATATTTATATATTTCACTTACAAAATTAATAATAATTATTATATATTTATATATTTCTATTATGATTCATAAATAAAAATGAGATAATTTTTTATTTAGTTTAAAAAAATTAAAAAAAGATTTTGTCTTAATTTTATTTAATGAATAAATTTTATATTTAATTCTATATAATTCAAAATTTACTTATGGAATTAAAATGTTTTTGATTTATATAAGTTAGTAAAATAATTTTTAACTTTCAAATAGTTTAGGATGTTTTGATTTACCTTGATTTTATTGATTCACCTTCATTTTATTGATTCACCTTGATTTTATACCTATTAATTGTATTGATTCACCTTGATTTTAATTTTTTTAATAATTATTAATTATTTCGGAAGTGTATATCCGAAACATTCCAAGACCAATTTGTTCTTGGAATATTTCGGAAGTTCATTTCCGAATTCCTCCAAGGGGGGTGCGTTCGGAGATGAACTTCCGAAAACACCACATTTTCTGAAAAGTAACTTTATTTCGGAGATGCATCTCCGAAATCAATATTTTATATTAAAAAAAACACGTTTTCAGAGATACATTTTCGAAAACACAATTTTTAACAAAAAAAGTACCTTTTCGGAAATGAACTTTCGAAACAAGGGGTAGTGTGGTAAATTCACCAGGGGTGAGCAAGAAGTTTAGGAGGTGGGTGAAGAAATTTTCTAATCTTAATTAATAAAGAATTTAGAGGTGGAGCAATACAAGAAAAGTTGAAAATAAACAAATTATTTGCTATTGCAATGGTTGTCTTAATACCTTTTTTAGCCGGCTTTGGCTAATATGCATAAGGATTTTCCTTATGCACCATGCATAAGCCTATATAAGCCATTGGATCATGTTTTTAATCCAGTATTGACTATTGAGTGGTGAGTATTAAGTATTGAGTAATAATAATTGATGTCTAAAATTTGATCCAATGATCCAAGGGTCCATAATAATCTATGCACGGTGCATAGATTTTTATCTATGCACGGTAACTGCACCCCTTTTAACCTATCCTCTCCTCTACGATTGTTCATACTCTTGGACCGTCTTCCTTATATATATATATATATATATATATATATATATATATATATATATATATATATATATATATATATATATATATATATATAGGAGCATATCAAGTGAGAGCATTTTAAAATGAGAGATGAGAGGAATAAATACTAACCATTGGATTTATCAAGAGAGAGAAATTAATAAGCACATTAATGCATTAACATTCTCTCTCTTGATGAATCTAATGATTAATATTTGTTTCTCTCATCTCTCATTATAAAATACTCTCACTTGATATGCTCCCATATATATATATATATATATATATATATATATATATATATATATATATATATATATATATATATATATATATATATATATATATATATATATATATATATATATATATATATATATATATATATATATATATATATATATATAATTTTGGTAAAGAAATAAGTCAAGATATTTAAAAATAAAAAAATTATCATTAAAAATGGGTAAAGAAAAATATTTAATGAAAAATATATATTCTTATATATAATATACCATTGAAACAAATATATACTATATATATCCTTATATATACAGCTATTTTTCTTTTGGTTGTAAAGAAACACGTCAAGTTATTTAAAAATAAAAAAATTGGTAAAGAAAAATATTTAATAAAAAATATTAATAGTATATATAATATACCATTAAAAAAATTATATATATATTTGTGCTAAAAATTAAATTATATTAAAATAAAAGAAGCTAGTTACTTTAAAATTAAAGGCAAAATTTCAAAATTTGTTTTTTTTTGGAAATTAAGAATTTATATAAATCCAAAATTTGAATTTTATTCTTGTCATACCCAAATTTTTGACCCCCCTCTGAGATGTCACTTCATATAAACTTTTCAACCACTCCATCAACTCAAAACAGATATCCAGAGCAGTCACTTATTCACCAGGTACTCAGATTAGGGTTTCAAGCCAGGAAATTCAGGCAAAGAATCAATCAATGGTTGAATTGATCCTCAACAAAATCATAGGGCTCAAAATGTTTCATGATCCCCAATCTCAAGGCATCAAGCTTCAAGTGTAACACCCCAATTCTACCCACGAAATTTAACAAAATCAGAGTATAAAAATTCACAAACAAACAATTGAGGTATCACATAATCATTCTCAAAAACAATTCACCTCGTCGCATAAAGCGGATACATAGCATTCACAAATACGGAAGGACTGAAAACATCAAATAATAGTCATTAACATGAATTAACTTCCATAGAAGTGCAACGGAAACTCAACAATTAGTTCAAAGATTCATAGCATCATAATTCAACAATTAACACAATTAAAGTGGCAATCTTCAAAAGACAACTCAAGTATTTTCCAAAACATAATAATTCAAAAGCAAGTAAATCAACACGTTCGCCCCCCCGAGTGCTACGTATCAGAACGACAACGACTCAAGACCAACTCGACTAACCTCCTCTCAATGCGAATCACCTGCATGTTACCAATATAAAGGCAACAGGGAAACAAAGAAAGGTTGAGATATCAATTCATACAATCGGGCACATGATAAACTATATATTGGAAATTAGACATATGCGGTTAATCACATTCATAAGAAGTACGATATCATCATACTATTCACAAAGTCATTAATTCACAATTCACATACTTCCGTCATATAACAAGTCACAAAGATACAATCACAATATATTCACAAAACGTCACAATGTATAAATCACATAAGACACATGAGACATGACTCATGTATATGCATGTGGTACCAATCGGAGCTTCAACCCCCGTCACCAATTGCCCAATTCAGAGGCACAAGGCATAAGCCTTCGTCACTATTTTGCCAATCCAGGCCGTCACAATATATATGCAAATGTATGCGACTCGATGGACCAAACATCACACAACACCATCATCATCATTTACTTCACAAAAATATTCATCACAAGGCACACGCCCATATCACAATATATTACCGATTATTAAAGGTACTACACTTCACACATAATACAACAACTTCACACAACAACAGAACAATTCCGACAATTCATCAAATTAACGGACGATACCATTAGCAAAAGAATCACAAAGATATTCACAGCAATCACATTCATGGTCAAATTCACAAGATACCGTAATTTACCGCTAAAACGAATAGTTAATATAAGTTCAAGTTTATTCCAATTAAATAGGGTTATAAAAAAATTAATTCAACTATTAATTTAATCGACCGATTAATATCACAATTTAGACAAAAGAACACCACCACGTTCATGTACTAATTAAGCTTAGCTATCACGTAAATTTTCATCAAATTCCGGACAACTAATTATACCGCTTAATTCGGCTATTTCGATCAAACAAGACTGTTTTGCATTTTATTAATCCTATATTACACACATCCTATCCTACTGTTTCTAAGTATATTCCATATCATTATGATCTATTTCTATCATTTACACCATTATATATATCTTGATTTATAAATACATGAAAAATAGTACTTACAGCAAGCAAATATAAAGTAGCCGAACCAACTAAATGAGCTCATATGGCAAGGTGGGTGTTTCATACATATACATACTACCCATATGAATGTCATATAAAATTAATTAGAAGTGTTCCCATATAAAATAATGAGGCATAGCAGGGCAATCATGTTTAGAAATAGCAGGTAAAAGTGTTTCATACTTATACATACTATTATAATAATAAAATACTTATACATACTATTATAATAATAAAAGAAACCAAAACAGCACTTGTCGTCCGTCTACACAAGTGCCGACCGCCAAATGGCTTGTGCCGGCAATAACAGTACAGCAACAGTTTTAAATTCTTGTTTTAAATTTAATACAATACGGCAACATCAACAGTTTTATCATTTTTCTTTTTCAAACCCAATACAGCAAAAACAATTACAGCAATAACAAAGAAACAATTAACGACAACTTCATACCCTAATTCCCAACATATAAGGTTTCATAAGCCCCATTATAGGAAGAGAATTCCACCTTTACCTTGGATGATTGAGTGCAGCTCTAATGGATTCTTGGAGAAATTTGAGAAAAATAGCACTTGAATGGAACCTCTCCTTTGACCTCCTTCTTCCCTTTAAAACCCTAGTTTTCTTTCTTTCTCCCAAATGACTTTCTCTCTATTTTTTTTCTTCTGGTTTTTGACACTCAACTAAAACCTATTTTCCATTTAATTTCATATTTGGGCTTAACATACTAACACCATATTTCTATTCCCCACTTAAATAAAATAGGCCCAAAATTCTCCTTAACATAAAATAAATAAGTCAAATTACTACTTCTAATAATATTCCACTATTATTCCATAAAAAAATAATATCTAATTATTTAATATACCGGGTTAATACTCAATAACTCATATTTACGGTCTAATCTCAAATACTCAGAAAATTCCCAAAACGCTACATATTAGCTTATTAATATTTCTAATACTAAAAATATTAAAATTTCTGATTAAATGTCGATCCGCTATCCCGAACTAATACCGACTAAATCGCCCCAAAACGCAAAAAATTCAATAAACATCACAAATGTCTAAATTAAGCGAATAAATAAATTTCCGGGCGTTACATCAAGTCCATCAAAAGCACTAGATTAGGGTTTTGAGCCTATAAGGGATTGAAATCAGAGCTTTCACTTGGGAAGATTCATAAAGCTTCAAAGCATGATCCAAAGAGCTCACCCATCTTCAAATGATTCCTACATCAATATCTAATAAAAGATACACTTCAATACAAGTTCAACAACTCTCAATTTCATCTGGTCCATAATTAGGGTTTTTGACCTAATTCACTTGGAGAGTTGACTTTTGACCAGAATAAGATCCCATGGCTCAAATAATAGCTCAAGAACCTCTAATGCTTCGATATAATCCACTCACATCACTCATCCAAAGAGGAGATCTTGATTCATTAGAAATCTCCAAGAATACAGTTCATTTGGAAAAGTCAACTGTTGGAGATCACCTTTGACTTTTTAGAAATTTGGTCAACTATGGGCTTTTGAAGATCAAAATCATCAACATATGATTATTAAAGCCATTTGACCAAGAAAAATCAAGAAAATCAATCAAGAATAAAAAAGTCAACAAAAGTCAAAGTCGAAAATTTCAAAGACTTAGAAAAATTCCAAGTGTTTTCGAGTGTTTTTGTCATAACTTCATGGGCAAGTAACTTCATTTTCAAGTACAAACTGCAAAAAAAACTTCAAACATAAAAGTTGTAAATCTTGATCCAATAAACAACTTTGTCACATACAACATTTCCTCAAAAGATCAACCATTTAAGAGATATGGGTTCATGAAGTTCCTTCCAAAAACACTTAGAAAATTTCTAAGTGTTTAACCCTTGTTTTTTTCTTAACATCATGGCCAATTTTCACCAAGTTCCCTAATGATTTTGAGGAAACACCAAACAAGTGAATTGAAGTACGTCATCCAAGATTTCAAAAGAGTCCTAAATAATCTCTTAAATCAATTTGAGCAAAGAGTTATGCATGGTGGAAGTAAGGCCCTTTAAGTTAGATTTTAAGGCATGACCAACTTTGCATTTTGCCAATTTTGTGCAAGTACCACTACCAATTGGTGCATCTTTATTCATGTGATATCATAAGAGATCAAATGGAATCAAATATGTCATTGCATCAATTACACCAAGTACAAGAATTTTCAAAAAAAACATGTGATTATGTAATGATTACAAAATGAAATTTATGAAAAATTGGTGAATCATCAAAGGAATCTTTCCAAAGCCAATTAGGATGCCTCTAAACATCAGAAATGATCTTCAAGATCAGATTAAATCAATGGCTAGGGCTTGGATCAATTGGAACCAAAAAAGCCATCATTGCATTTCAAGATATTCCATATTTCTTCATTCCTAAGTTTCATTCAAAGTGACCTCACTATGCTTGCATCACTCTTCTACTACCTTAGTCCAATTGCCTATAAATAGAGGGCTCATTTTCATTCAAAATCAACCCAGAGTAACTTAAGTTCTTGCTTTCTGCATTTCTCTCTTTGGCTTATGGTTTTCAAAAGATCTCTTGGAAAGAAGAAGTGAGTTCTTCAAACCAGAGCTTCTCCCTTGAAAGTAAGCATTCTAACACTTCATATGTGCTATATAGAAGTGATCCAAGTCCTCTTTCCAGCTCTGTAAGTGCAGGATCACCATATCCACTTTTAACTTGGAGCTTGAGCAAGTGGAGTCGGGTAGAAGGATTATGAGGGTGTCAAACCAATTGGAGCACCTCAACATATTCCTTGAGGTCTAAGGAAGCTATATATCCAGATTCCTGCAACACTTCTGTAACAGCTGAATCATCATCCTCCATTTTCACTTCAAGCTCTTGCAAGAGGAATCAAGTAGAGACATTCAGAGATATTCAAGGTGAAGTAAGCACTCCTTTAGAATCCTTGAGGTCCCAAGAAGTTATTCCAATCTTCAAAACACTGTTGGGAGCCCTTTATCATAGCCTTCGATTTCCAATTCCTGAGGTTAGTAGTTCAAACTCAAACTCCATGATTCTCGTATCCTTTTCAATAAAACTCGATACCATCTTGTTCAGCATCATGAGAGGATCAAAATCCCTCTATTATCATTCATTTATTCATCATTATCATCTTTTAATTTTATTTTAAATTTTTAGGGTTCTTAGTATTTTCTGAGAAATTAGAGAGCCATAGTTAATATAAATTTATGTTAGTTACATTTTTGAAATCGTGAGACAATTTAGAACAAGTTTCATGTTTGGATAATAGAATTTGGTTGAGAAATGAGAGAGTTCAAAAATTTAAAAATCCAAAAGCTCAAGGTTAAGTCGACCATGTGTCATACCCCAAATTTGACCCACTCAGACCTGTCCCTTCTTATTGGCACATCATTTAAAATACGTATGTATTTAAATATATATGTATATAAGTTTGACCAAGATTATAAAATGGGGGTATACATTAAATAAAAGTGTGTATTTTATTGGGCTTATTATTCATAAAATATGAGGCCCCATTTCAAAATTCAAAATCATTTTTAAACTTGGATTTTATAAATTTTCGGTTTATTTACAATATTTTTGGATTTTTTAATAATTTGTTTAAAAAATATAATAGTTCACTTGTAAATTATTTATATATTTTTTAAATAACAAATATTTACTCGCCTTTCATATGCTTTCAATTGGGTTTTATTTCAAATAAATACCATCACACAATTGGTAAGCAATAAGGGTTACAAGTAAGAAGTCATGGGTTCGAACCCCACAAGTGGCATTTTCACACTTTTTCTCCTATTTTTATTACCAATTTTAAAAATGTCAAATTGGGCCTTTTGGGTTGGGTTATTTCCCTTTTGGGATTTTTAACCTAAATTTCACATTATAAATAGGACCTTTGACAATCCTATTGGAGGACTTTTATTTTTCACTTCACGTACAATTTTCATACATTCCCAACACACACTTTTTTTTTTAATTTTCCTACGCTTCTCTTCTCCCTTTGAGGGCTTGTCTTAGGGTTTTCTTGAACAACCCTATGTTGAAAGAGTATTGTGGTGTACTTTTCGTTATTATCGTATCCACAGGGATTATTGCGATATCACCGCCGTTCTATAGCCTATTTTGTCTTGAGTTAATGTTACTTTAAATTTGGGTTTGCAAAAGGTCATTCAATTCTTTTAGTAGCAAAGAGTAAATTAATGAAAGTTCTAAGTTAAAGAAAATGTATCAAGATTCGATTTCATCGACCTAAATTTGTATGTCTCCTTATAAATATACGTATATGAACATGGTAACGATCAACATAATTACGTATCGACGCCTATATCGTCCGTGTCCGCAACGATATAGTTAGATTTACCGTATTGTTTAACCGACGATTTCTCCACCGTTTAAACAATACAAATAACGTTTTAAAACCGATACTAAGTAAACATCAAACGCTAAATCCATGTCTGCAATTTATAGTTTGATAGATGATAAAGTTAGATCTAGATACAAATATTGATGTCTCAAACACTTATACCAAAGAAAAAGCTTTAATAAACAAACTAAACCATCTATATTGATCATCACTTGTTCATACACATATATTCACAAGAAAAACCTACAAAAGGCTAGGAAGATTACATCTTATCTTGATACAAAAGAGATTTAGCTATCCATGAGAATGGTAGCTTGCTCAAGAAGTAAAGGATGAAGATCAACAAGCATCAAAGGCGATTAATCGACGATCAAAGCTTCCAATCTTCAATTCTTTGTTTGCTACAGTGCACAAGTGTTCTTTAGCTCTCAAGATCAACCAACCAACACAAAATATCTGAAAACCCCTTTATATAGCATTTCTGAATTCTGCCCAGGGCGCGTCGCGCCCTCCAGCGCGCTACGCGCCATTACACTTAAAATTATAAACCGCCCATGCGCGCGACGCGCGCAACTCTCTGTCTGGAAGCTCCAAAATATCTTGCCCAGGGCGCGACGCGCCCACATCCCAGCGCGACGCGCGCATACTTCTGCCAGGAATCTCTTGTCAAGATCAAGACAAGCTCCAAACATCCCAAAATTGGCCAAAACCTACACAATCATAACTAAAACACATATTAACATAAAATGAAAGCTTAATATTATAAACTATAAATAATTATCTAAAACTTCAGGGAATTGCACGAATATCCGATAAAAACGGTCGAAAGGTGCCATTAATTAAACTAAATATAAACACAATTTGGCACCTAACAACTCTCCCTAACTTAAACTCTTGTTTGTCCTCAAACAAAACAATGATAAATTACCGGGAACACAAAATATCACAAATGAAACAACAAGGTAGAAACAAGAACAATTGAATGGTTCAAATTCCAAAAGTACACAAAGATCAATCCTTACCAGTTTTCATCAAAATACCATGATAGCAATGCTAATCCTATATACAAATTCTATGTCAGAAATTCCACAAAGCAAAAGAAGTTCAAGAATGAATCACACCTACGTATTTCTCTACTGAGAGAACAAAAATGGAGGATCCTAACACTCACCAGACAATGACGCAAACATACCGAATTAATTATAAACTCATCTAAGCATAAGATATATAAAAAGTGTATAAGCATGAATCACTAAGGACTTTCGGGTTGTAGCTTGGCTTGGTTAACAAGGAAGTGTCTCATATCTCACGGCCATTGAATCGAAAATGTCAAAACCTAAGAGAGCATTCAAATTCAATTATCACAACCTAAACAACCAAGTTTACCACATTATTCATTACTTGCTCAAGGGTCACAGAATTCTTTTCTTTCTTTCTTTTTTTTTTCTCTATTATTATTATTTTTTTTTTATTATATACATAAATATATATACCCCTTGAGCACTATCTTTTGATATATCCTCACCAATGTACACCTTTATTTCATTCTCCCCAACTTGTATATTACCAAGACATCACTAAGAATGCTCCCTATTCTAAGGCAAAAAGGGATCAATCCTTACCATATCAAATGGCAACAGTTCAAGGTAGAAAGAAAAGAAAGTCATCAAGATTCTATCAAAAATCGGTATAGAGATCTATATACAACATAAGCTTAACCGATAAGAATCTTGGAAAACGGCTCAAAGTGGTTAGCAAATACTCACACACTCACCGGGTAGGTTATATTTGGATTGGAAGTTTTTCTCATAGTGCAGAACAAAACGCCTTGATCACTTTCATGCTTAACACAATTTAATAACAATGCAAGATTAATCATAATAAAAACGAGTTAAAACGCACATTGCTGGTATCCAGCACAATTTATATATATACACAGTGGAAAGTCTCCTCACAACTACAGCTAGGCTAAAGTGATTCACAATTGAACTAATTTTATCCACAGAAATTAATGACAACTAATTTGTACAATTAAAAGCATCAGAATCGAAGGTACTTGATAAAAAAAATGATAAAGGATGTACCTTGCGCGTACAGTTTTCAACTTATATCATCACCACTCAAATTGTGTTGCATCATCCAAATTCATCGTGGCAACAAAAATTCGTGTTCCAGCTAATTAATCATCAGGACAACTTATCAAACCATTATTTCTAAAATATAAACACTAAACTAAAATAAACTACTTAAAAATAAATAAATGCAAAAATAAAATAAACTGAACTTATATAAAATAAAAACCACACCAAACAGGTGTTAACTATCCAAAGGCGTAAACTTAGCCTTTCAAAGTACCTCATCCAAAAGGATGGAACAAAACTATAAACATTAAAAACAAAGTAACTAAAAATTGTTCTAACATAAAACTAAAAACAATAAAACATAAAACAGTAAAACAAAACTACTCCTCATCGGAAGTCTCCGGATCATCCTGCTCCATCCCCTCCTCAGGATCTGGCCTGCCCTCAGGCCATGAAGCATAGGCAGATAAATCATCCCTGGAACCAACAGGCTGCTGCAGAGAAAGCTGCCGGATAGAATCCTGCAAAAACAAAAACGCTCTCTGATGCGCCATATGCATCTGATAGTTCCAATCACTTGCATCACCATACTGTGGACCAGCAGGCGGTGCAGCAGCAACCGGAACAGCTTGAGAAGCATCGGGAAGGTCAGATGCACCAGCAGCAACACCAAAAGGACGACCTCCAGGCAAACAGTACCTGTTAGCAAAAATATCATCTATAACACCATCCATGGGGATCATCCCACCAGTTGGGAACCGGACACCAGCCTTCCTGCACAAACCCATTATTAAACCAGGAAAAATCAACTTACATTTCACCCCATCTCCATGAAGAGTCCCATTCAGGGCGACTCTTTTCAGCTCATTCGCCACAATCCTGGACACATCAATGTTATCACCATTCAGAATACCCTGAACCAAACCTGCCGTATCAATGGTGAGGGAAGAAGTGTGACTCCGTGGCCTAATGTTGTAAAGGACCACCGAAGTCACCAACTGAGCCTCCTCCGTCAACTGACTACGAGTAAAAGTCTTTGGCAGCCCAGCTTTAGTCAGAGTATAGGTGAAACCAGTCCTGCAAATCCTGTCCCTAATGCTGTCTGCATCCCAATTTCCTCTATTCAACCTGGGATGGTACTGACACTCTTCTACCAAAGCAAGAGGGTTATCCAGAAAATCAAAAATAGCCTCTTTGCTAAAATCAATGGCCTTACCTCTCACCCATGTTTTAAACGGGTAAGCTTCAGTACCTGACCAACTGCTCGGAGGCAAGGCATTTGCATAAAACTCTCTGACAATCTCCACCTGATAGAATTGTGGTGGAGTGAACAACTTGTCCCAGCATGTTTCAGACAAAGCATTCCACGCCCTTTGGAAGAGGCCGTGGTCAATAGGAACCACAGTTCGTTCACTCCACACAACGCGGCTTTCAAGCTCATGGTACCTCGCCTCTTGCTCCGGACCTAGAAACTTCGTCCGATCAAACCTGCCAGCTTGTGAGGAAGATCCCTCACCAGAACCAGTCTTCTTTCTCTTTAAAAAGGGTGCCATTCCTGCACAATTGCAATTCAAACAAAACACACAACAATTGAAATAAAGCTAGCACATGCTCAAAATTAACAGCACAATTCAAGCCACAGTCATCATCAATCATCAAACAGACCTATACAACAGCACAGACAACATAAAAAAAAATTTCAAAATTGAACCCAGGGCGCGGCGCGCGCTGAACAGGGCGCGACGCGCGCTCTGCGAAACCCAGAAAAAAGCTTCATTTTTCTGCAAAACAGAAGAGAAGAACTTGCTTCTCCTCCCTTCTAAGGGTTCCAGCAGGCAAAAGATGCAGCAAAAGATGTCTTCTACCCTAGTTTTTTTTTTCAAAATTCCTAAATCTAAAAACCTAAACTTCTAAAACTTAAACTAATGGAAATAGAAGGGAAGAGAGAACATACCTTTGATGATGATGACAATAGAGAGACGAGAATAGTGAGGAAAATGCAAGAGATTAAGAACTAGAGTGTGTGAGATGTTTTTCTTTTCTTTGAACAAAGAGGAGAAAGGGAAGAATGGAGGCAAAACCTCCAACAACCCTAAGAACCTCTTCAGCCACGAAACCGGGTCGGGCCCAGCATGGGTAGGCCCAAACCAAAATTATTATTATTATTTTTTATTTTTTCAAAAATATGTACAGCGCGCGACGCGCGGAGAACCGGCGCGACGCGCCCTCATCTCTGCCAGGAAGGGGTCTTAGAACTCACAAAGCGCGCGACGCGCGCAAATGGGTGCGACGCGCGCTACACCAGAAACAGCAGAAAAACTGCATTGTTTCAGCACGCCCAAAAATACCGGTAGATCGCTTCTGGCTCGACGACAACCTAAAAATCCCACCTGCATAAATAACACAAATACAAGTGAATATATACAACTTGGGGTGCCTCCCAAGAGCGCTTTGTTTAACGTCGGTCAGCTCGACGGTCAAAGGCAATCAAGGATCGCCAAACGATAAAACGCAAGTTTCACGATTAAAATCGCTTCCCCGATACACCTTCAACCTCTGACCATTTACTACCCACTCTTGGTTTGATTTTTGGTCCTCTATCACAATAGCCCCTTGGCTTCTCACTTCTTTGACCAAAAACGGTCCGGACCATTTAGACTTCAACTTTCCCGGGAAAAGTCTTAACCGAGAATTGAAGAGTAAAACTAATTGCCCTACCTTAAAGTCCTTCATTCTAACCTTACTATCATGATAGAATTTGGTCTTTTCCTTGTAAATTGAATTGGACTTATAGG
Organism: Vicia villosa; assembly: GCF_029867415.1. Classification (NCBI taxonomy): domain Eukaryota; kingdom Viridiplantae; phylum Streptophyta; class Magnoliopsida; order Fabales; family Fabaceae; genus Vicia; species Vicia villosa. Next base: position 60,160 of record NW_026704948.1, read on the forward strand.
CATGCAATCTCATCTCTTCCAACTCATTAAGTTGGATTTTTCTTCTCTCTCCACACAACTTGTGGTCAAAATTCAAAAGCTTCAAGGCCCAATATGCCTTATGCTCTAGTTCTACGGGAAGGTGGCAACTTTTACCATACACCATTTGGAATGGTGTAAGACCGATCGGTGCTTTGAAAGCGGTCCGATACGCCCACAAGGTTTCATCTAACTTCATTGACCAATCCTTCCTAGAGCTAGACACAGTTTTCTCAAGAATTCTCTTAATCTCTCTATTGGTCCTCTCAACTTGCCCATTAGTTTGTGGATGATATGGAGTAGCTACCTTGTGCTTTACTCCATATTGCTCCAACACTTTTTCAAGCGGAGCATTACAAAAATGAGATCCACCATCACTAATTAATACTCTTGGCGAGCCAAACCGCGAAAATATATTTTTCTTCAAAAACTTTATCACGGTCTTACCATCTGCTTTGGGTGAAGCAATCGCTTCCACCCACTTAGACACATAATCAACAGCTACCAAGATGTATTCATTTGACATTGAGGAAGGGAATGGTCCAACAAAATCAATGCCCCAACAATCGAATACCTCAACTTCTACAATACTTTGGAGGGGCATTTCCTCTCTTTTCCCTATTCCACCAGTTCTTTGACAACTGTCGCATGAGGCAACATGGTGGTAAGCATCTTTGAACAAAGTAGGCCACCAAAATCCCGATTGAAGGACTTTTGTGGCCGTACGCAAACCATTAAAATGACCACCATAAGGCGAATTGTGGCAATGCCACAAAATGCTTTTTGCCTCCTCATCCGCGACACATCTTCTCAAAAGATTGTCACTACTCAACTTAAACAAGTGAGGATCGTCCCAAACATAAAAATTAGCATCGTTTAAAAACTTTTTTCTTTGATTCCAAGTTAGATCCTCCGGTATCCAGCCAGATGCTTTGTGATTAGCCATATCTGCGAACCAGGGTCTAACTTCTTGTACCATGTACAGTTTTTCATCTGGGAATTCTTCCCTCACCTCTTTTTCATTGTTTGTCACCTCGGTATTCACTAACCGAGACAAATGATCCGCAATCAAATTTTCTGTACCTTTCTTATCTTTCACTTCAAGATCAAATTCTTGAAGCAAAAGAATCCACCGAATAAGCCTTTGTTTTGAATCAGGCTTGGTAAGAAGATATTTGATTGCGGCATGATCAGTATAACACACAACTTTAGAACCAATAAGGTAAGAGCGAAACTTTTCCAATGCAAATACAATTGCGAGCAATTCTTTTTCGGTAGTGGCATAGTTAACCTGTGCCTCATTTAAAACTTTGCTCGCATAATGTATAGCATGGAATTGTTTGTTCTTCCTTTGGCCTAAGACCGCACCAACCGCATAGTCACTCGCATCGCACATGAGTTCAAACTCAAGCGACCAATTAGGAGCGACAATTATGGGTGTGGTGGTCAAATTTGCTTTAAGTTCTAGGAAAGCTTTTAGACATGATTCATCAAAATTAAATTCCATACCTTTGTTGAGCAAATTACTCAAAGGCTTTGCGACCTTGGAGAAATCCTTGATGAATCTTCTATAGAACCCAGCATGTCCCAAGAAGCTCCTTATGCCTTTAACATTCACCGGAGGGGGAAGCTTTTCAATAACTTCAATTTTTGCCGGATCGACCTCAAGCCCCTTTGAAGAAACCTTGTGGCCAAGAACAATCCCATCCGTCACCATGAAAGTGCATTTCTCCCAGTTGAGAACCAAATTTGTTTCAATGCATCTCTCCATCACCACATCAAGGTTCTTCAAGCACAAGTCAAATGATGACCCGTACACAGAAAAATCATCCATGAACACCTCAATGCTTTTTTCGATCAAATCTGAGAAGATAGCTTGCATGCACCTTTGAAATGTTGCAGGAGCATTACATAGTCCAAATGGCATTCTTCGGTATGCAAAAACGCCAAAAGGACATGTAAAAGCAGTTTTCTCGTGGTCCGCCGGATTCACTGATATTTGATTGTATCCCGAATAACCATCCAAGAAACAATAGAAATTTCTTCCGGCTAACCTCTCTAACATTTGATCCATAAAAGGTAATGGAAAGTGATCTTTTCTTGTTGCTTGGTTCAACCTCCTATAATCAATACACATTCGCCACCCGGTCACCGCTCTCGAAGGAATCAACTCGTTTTTCTCATTTCTCACAACTGTCAATCCACCCTTCTTAGGAACCACATGCACCGGGCTCACCCATTCGCTATCGGAGATGGGATAAATCATACCCGCCTCTAATAACTTCACAACCTCTTTTCTAACAACTTCTTTCATGGTTGGATTCAATCGCCTTTGAGGTTGTGCCACGGGCCGAAAATCATCTTCTAACATAATCTTATGCATACAATAGGCTGGACTAATACCCTTCAAATCGGATAAAACCCATCCTATTGCTTCTTGATTCTTTGTCAACACTTCCTTCAATCGATGCTCTTCCTTGTTAGACAAACCACTATTAATGATAACCGGCTTAGTAGAATTGTCACCGAGAAACACGTATTTCAAGTGAGACGGTAACACGTTCAACTCAACCTTTTGCTCTTCAAATTTAGGTTCATCCTTCAACTCTTCAATTTGAGTTTCAAATGGATTCATCTCCTCACAAGCCTCTAAATTTCTCAAGCAATCTTCGATTTCCTTCTCTTGATCTTTGGTGAGAACTTCGAGAGCTTCCATTAAAGTCTTCTCAAGAGGATTTGACAAGTGCATTTGATTCTCCACTTTCATAATAGCTCTTTCGGTAGCATCGATTCTAAAACAATCATCCTCATCATTAGGATGCTTGATGGCTTCAAAGAGATCAAGACATAATTCTTCATCTTGGTACCTTAATTTCATTAAGCCATCATCAATATCTATCATCATTCGGGCCGTCTTCATAAAAGGCCTTCCTAAGATCAATGGAATCTCAGGATCTTCTTCCATGTCTATGACAATAAAATCAACAAGATACCAAAATTTGTCAACCTTGACAAGCAAGTCTTCCGCAACTCCATGAGGATGAGCTGTGGATTTATCTGCTAATGATAACGTCATTCTTGTCGGCTTCAAATCGTTGATTCCTAATCTTCTCACCATAGACAATGGGATCAAATTAATGCTAGAACCGGTATCTACCAAACCTTTGCCTATGTGAACATTTCCAATAGACACCGGTAAGGTTACCCGCCCAGGATCATTCGATTTTATCGGAGTAGTGCGTTGAATTAACGCATTACAACAAGAGCTCACCGTTACTACCTCCGGATCCAAGAATCTTCTCTTCTTAGTGATGATGTCTTTGATGAATTTTGCATACATCGGCATTTGCTCTAATGCCTCGGAGAAAGGAACATTAATTTGCAACTTGCTAAAAATATCCAAGAACCGAGCATAGTGCTTTGCATCTTCTTTCTTTGACGGACCGGGAGGGTAAGGTAATTTCTTCACTTGTATAGAATCATCCACCTTCTTCTTTCCCTTCTCACTCACACTCAATTTTTTTCTCTCTTTTTCTACAACCTTCTCAAGAGTTTCTTTTTCCACTAATTCTTTCTCTTTCTCATTTTCAACTAAATCACCCTCAACATTTTTTTCTACTTCAATCACCCTATCTTTTTCTTTCTCAACAATTTCCTCCTCAACTATTTCTCCTACACCCATATCAATTTTTCTACCGCTACGAGTTAGAATTGACTTACAATGCTCACGAGGATTTTCTTGTGTAGTAGCCGGAAAAGGACCTTTGTTTTGATCGGCAAGTTGCTTTGACAATTGCCCGACTTGAGTTTCAAGGTTCTTAATTGCGGCATCCGTACTCTTTTGGCTTGCAATTTGCAATTGCATGAATTGGCTAAGAGTGTCCTCGATAGAAAGCTTTGTTTGTTGAGGTTGTTGATTGTAACCGCCTTGATAAGGATTTTGACGATTCGATGGGCCCGCTTCCGGCCTCCATCCTTGTTGATAACCTTGATTACCTCTTTGTTGGTAACCTTGGTTATTGTTGTAAGGTTGTTGTTGTTGTCTTCCACCATATCCTTGATTAGGATTAGACACATAATTCACCTCTTCACCCGGTGGAGGACAAAAACCTGTTTGATGGTCACCCCTACACAATTCACAACACATCACATGTTGATTTTTAGAAGGGCTCCCATTTATCTCTTTGATTTGTTGAGGGAGTTTTGACATTTGTTGAGTGAGCAATTCTACTTGTTGTGTCAATAACTTGTTTTGAGCAAGTATTGCATCACTAGTATTCAATTCAAGAACTCCCGGTTTTCTTTGCAATGCACTACGGTTGTGTTGCCCTTGATGATCATTCAAAGCCATTCTATCAATGATAGCAATCGCTTCTGCAGCAGTTTTTGACATCAACGAACCACCCGCGGTAGCATCTAAAAGAGTTTTTGGTTGAGGTTGGAGTCCATTTCTAAAGATATGGATTTGAGACAACTCATCAAACCCATGACCTTTGCACTTTCTAACCATGGACTTGAACCTCTCCCATGCTTCATTGAGAGATTCATTCGACCCTTGAGAGAACACCGCAATAGAAGTTTTCGCTTCCATGAACCTATTGTGAGGAAAGAACCGATCCAAGAACTTCTCTTCTAACTCGTTCCAATTTGTCATGACATTATTAGGTTGATCAAGGTACCATTCCTTAGCTTTTCCAATTAAGGAATGAGGAAAAAGTCTCCTGAACACCTGTTCTTCTTGGTCTTCCGGAGCACCAATTGTTCCGGCGATCTCGTAGAACTTTGTTAGATGAGTAAATGGATCCTCGTGATCTGCCCCTGTGAACGGATTTTGGTATAATAATTGAAGTAACCCCGTCTTCATTTCGGAGTTTCTTCCATTGGCCTGATCACGAGCAAATTGTGCATTGAGACGAGGGCTGTTAACACATGGCCCTCGAGCTGGAGGATCCGCAGCCATTTCTTCCTCAACCAAGTTTTCAACAGGAGTTGAAGAAGAAGATGCCTCTTGTTGCTGTCTTCTTTCCCTAGCTAGTTGTCTCCTCCTACGAGTTTTGCTATTCTCTCTACGAGCAGTCCTCTCAATCTTAGGATCAAAAAGGAGTTGATCTGCAGGTACACGTCCTCGCATAAACTGTAATCTGAAAAACTAACCAAGCAAATTAACAAACACAAGGAAAATAAATTTAGAAACAAGATATTAATTATAAGACTCAATACAAAACAAACTATTGCAATGCTTGCAATATCTAAACAACAATCCCCGGCAACGGCGCCATTTTGTTGAAAGAGTATTGTGGTGTACTTTTCGTTATTATCGTATCCACAGGGATTATTGCGATATCACCGCCGTTCTATAGCCTATTTTGTCTTGAGTTAATGTTACTTTAAATTTGGGTTTGCAAAAGGTCATTCAATTCTTTTAGTAGCAAAGAGTAAATTAATGAAAGTTCTAAGTTAAAGAAAATGTATCAAGATTCGATTTCATCGACCTAAATTTGTATGTCTCCTTATAAATATACGTATATGAACATGGTAACGATCAACATAATTACGTATCGACGCCTATATCGTCCGTGTCCGCAACGATATAGTTAGATTTACCGTATTGTTTAACCGACGATTTCTCCACCGTTTAAACAATACAAATAACGTTTTAAAACCGATACTAAGTAAACATCAAACGCTAAATCCATGTCTGCAATTTATAGTTTGATAGATGATAAAGTTAGATCTAGATACAAATATTGATGTCTCAAACACTTATACCAAAGAAAAAGCTTTAATAAACAAACTAAACCATCTATATTGATCATCACTTGTTCATACACATATATTCACAAGAAAAACCTACAAAAGGCTAGGAAGATTACATCTTATCTTGATACAAAAGAGATTTAGCTATCCATGAGAATGGTAGCTTGCTCAAGAAGTAAAGGATGAAGATCAACAAGCATCAAAGGCGATTAATCGACGATCAAAGCTTCCAATATTCAATTCTTTGTTTGCTACAGTGCACAAGTGTTCTTTAGCTCTCAAGATCAACCAACCAACACAAAATATCTGAAAACCCCTTTATATAGCATTTCTGAATTCTGCCCAGGGCGCGTCGCGCCCTCCAGCGCGCTACGCGCCATTACACTTAAAATTATAAACCGCCCATGCGCGCGACGCGCGCAACTCTCTGTCTGGAAGCTCCAAAATATCTTGCCCAGGGCGCGACGCGCCCACATCCCAGCGCGACGCGCGCATACTTCTGCCAGGAATCTCTTGTCAAGATCAAGACAAGCTCCAAACATCCCAAAATTGGCCAAAACCTACACAATCATAACTAAAACACATATTAACATAAAATGAAAGCTTAATATTATAAACTATAAATAATTATCTAAAACTTCAGGGAATTGCACGAATATCCGATAAAAACGGTCGAAAGGTGCCATTAATTAAACTAAATATAAACACAATTTGGCACCTAACACCCTAACCTGCTGTTGTTGATTAACTGACAACGACCGACAAACCCTTTCCCCCTTCCAAACTCTAATCTCTCAACTCAAACTCAAACTTTTGGCCAATGATTTCATATGAGGCATCCATTTTTTTAAAAATGTTTTTTAAACTTTTGGCCAATGATTTCTATGAGGCCCTTTTCGCTTTCAAAAACCTTTTTGGCCAATGACGATATCTGAGGCCTCTTTTATTTTAAAATCATTGTTTTGGCCAATGATTTAACATGAGCCCCCCTTTAAAAAATGTTTTTTTGGCCAATGATGATACATGAGGCCTTCTTTTTTCCCTCATATTTTATTGTTGCTATATTTTGGTTTAAGTGCCTTTTGACCTTTGGCCATTGTTGTTTCGATCTGACAATGGTCCTATCTTATTTTTACTATACACGGCTTTTGGCCTTTGGCCATTGTTGTCTCGATCTGACAATGGCCCTATCTTATTTCTACTACACACGACTTTTGGTCTTTGGCCATTGTTGTCTCGATCTGACAATGGCCCTATCTTATTTTATTTTATTTTTGCTATACACGGCTTATGGCCTTTGGTTATTGCTGTCTGGATCTTACAATGACCCTATCAAAATCTTTGGGGTTTTATCTTTTGGCCAATATGAGGCCTATTTTTTTAATCTATTATACAATTATAAAAAAACATTTCTTTAAAAAACCTAAAGACTAAATGGGTCCCCTTGAGTACAAAGGAGGCAAAGTGTTCCTAACACCTTCCCTTTGCCTAATTAACCTACTTACCCAAATCTTTTATTTTGTAAGGGTTTCTCACTTGCCCATAAAACAAATAGTGGGTGGCGACTCGTTTAAACGTAAATTTTAAGGCATGTTGCTACACCATGGTGTTTCCTTTTTGATTTCTCTGAAATGTTTTAAAATATAATAAATTGAGTGCATTTGCTAAACAAGCCGTGCACGTGGCTCAGTTGGTTATGTTTGGGGATGGTGATCATAAGGGCGTAGGTTCAAGCCTTGGCAAGATCAAAGCCTTATTTTTACCTCTATTTTGTTTCATTTTTTTACCAACTCCACATAATTGATTCACCCATTAAATTTAATCATTTTCAATTTATTTTTTGTACATTACTCATTAAATATATATTTTATGAATATCCAAAAAAATACAAAAATATTATTTATTTGACATTTTTATTAGGTTTAAAAGTGAAGTTTTTTTTAGTATTTTTATTACTTTAAAAATATAATTTTTCTTTGGTTTTTCAAAACCTAATCATTGGTAAATAATTTTGTGAATAAACCCTAATCTTTTAGATCTTAATTAAGTGTAAATATTGTTTCTTACCTTAATTATTTCATTTTTTCTTTTAAAACTATTTTCTTCAAACTCTCAATTAGACAGACGATCAGGGTTTTCAATCAACAAAACCCTACATCCCTCAATCACAAATCAACTCTTTTTATTTTCAAATTCTTGGACCTCTAATAGAGTGTAAGTCTCATCCCTTCTTATTTCTTTCTAAATATATTATCTTTCTTTAACTGTTTTTCATAAACAGTAATCAACAATTGGGCCCCTTGATTTTTAAAGACTGTAAGACCCAACCCTTTTTATTTTTCTTCAATTTTCAAATACATTTGGGCATCTCCTCGAGTATAAGCCCCATCCTTTGTACTTTTTTTCTGTTTTAAAGAACTTTGTTTTCTGTAAAACTTTCTCATCTTTTTAAATCTCGGGTACTAAGAGGGACATTATTCTTGGTGAAACTGCTCTTAGACCTTTGGGCTTCTCTTCTGAGTTATAAGCCCCAAGCATTCTCTTCTATTTTTTTCATTTGTTTTTTCAAAACAAAACTCTGGTACTAAGAGGGGCATTATTCTCGGTGATACTGATCTTAGACATTTGGGCCTCTCTTCAGAGTTATAATTAAGCCTCAATCTTCTCTTCTTCTTTTTCAAACTTCACACAGTTTACAATTAAAACTTCAAACAATTTTCAATCAAAACTTCAAATTGTTTTCAATTCAAACTCTCAAACTGTTTTCAAATAAACTTCTCATATGTTTTCAATTTAAATCATTTGGGCTTCTCCTTGAGTATAAGTCCCATTCCTTCTTTCTCATCTCAGAATCTTTTGGGCCTCTCCTTGAGTTATAAGACCCAACACCTTTTCTTTTCAATAAAATACTCAACTGTTTTCAATAAAACATTCAAATGTTCAATAAGGCTCTGTACATACATTAATCTTGGGCCGCCTCTTCATACTGTAAGTTGTTACAACTTTCATTTACTGCTTTAAATACCTTGGCAAATATAAATTGTGAATATATACTGTTTAGATAGAAAAACCTTAAGACAAATAAATTCTATATATATTATAGGACTATGACCTAGGATTGAGGATTACTTCTCGGTGAAGCCTCTCCTAATTAGATAACATAGATTCTTACCACTATATGATTTATTCCCGGTGAAACATCTTGAAAACCCTTAGATAAACAATAGAGTACATCCACCCAAGAGGAATTATTCCCGGTGGAACCTCTTACCTCATTTTCCTAGAGCCAATTTAGTCAAGCCAACACAACTTTCTCTTATGTTATAACAGGGACCCTCGATCATCCTCATCTTGGGCTCACAATGCAAGGACCCACATGCTTCTTATAAGCATTTCCTCCAGTTTCCTCTTGAGCTGGTATACAAGAACTCCCAGGCTTCTTAAAAGCATAGGACAAGTCTTTAGTCACCTTTACCCAGACTCCTGTGAGAATCCAAATCCTTCAAATACACAATCACCATTATTAAAGTATTCAAAACCCTCTCACTGTGTCAATCCTTGGGGCTAAGAGATATGGAAAATCTCAGTCACCCATCTTTCCCCAAAAGAGTCAAAAGGATTCAAATTTTTGAATCTGTTTCCCCAGCTGTGTCAACATCTGGATTCTTCCTCAGCAAGAATCAGCCTCAACCTTGGGTTTTGTATAAGGCAGAAAAACATTATCTTCCAACAGTCAAAGAGTTCAAACCTGTGGATTTTTTCCAGTAGAGCCGGGCTCAATATTGGGCTTTATAGAAGACACCAAAATAAACTATCATACATTCTTTCAAATTTATTCCCTAGTTGAGTCAGCTTTAATTATGGGCTTAGTATAGAACAGACAAAATTCACCAGTCTCCACTCAATAGAGTATCCCCACTGAGTCAGCCTCAATTCTGGGCTTAGTACAGAACACATACAAATCCCTTAAGTCAAAACAATCTCCAGTGGAGACATCTTCAACAGAGTCAGTTTCAAACTGCCAATTAAGCCTCAAGTTTGGGTCCTTGTACAAGACAGTAAAAAAATTTAGATCTATCTTACACAAGTGAGACATGATTCATCTCTACAGAAGAGACATTTCTCCTATTACACCACATTCAAACAAACAAAAATTATCAATCATTTTCAAATCATTTTCCCATTTAGGTGATGTAAGTGACATGTTCTGTTGATTCAAAAATCCAGACTTGTTATCCTTCCATAATGGTTGAAAAAAATTATTCTTTCATTCAAGAGATTGTGACTGGCATACTTGCTTCATCAAAGTAAGGTCCCTCTCTTATGAAAAGAACCTCCTTTCTATCACTTCAAAAAAATGTTTGTGGTGGAATAGTAGAGATATCTCTCTGTTAAAGATGACAACTTGTCTCTTTTCTGTAAACATAGATCATTTTCCAGCTTCAACCTTGAGCTTTGAACAAGGCACATAAAATTCAATCTATTTTCCCATTAGTTCCCAGAACTACAAAAGCTCTGACTTCCATTAGGGATATGTAGGCATGAGATTTACAAGGAATCTTTGTGAGCAAACAAAAAAACAGAGAAAAAAAGTCAGTTCATCTGTCTCTCTTCAATTCATTCTCTCTCCTATCACAAAGGAGAAACTTTCCTAGTAATCAAGCAGCAAACAAACAAACACAAACAGCAAAGGGCTCCCGTAGAGTACTACGAAGCTTATATCTCCCCTCTGTGTAACCAACCTCCCGGACCCTATATCTGTATTAGGTGATATCTCCACACCTAAGCACCCAGGGTAGATTTAGATTTTCCCCCTTCCTCCTCGTTAGGATAAATTAAAAGTTCCACTGTACTGCAAGAGGTGGCAACACCGAAAAATCTTCGCGTAACAACTATTAATAAATAAACTTTTTTTATTAGTTAAAAAAATCAAAGTAAAAACATCATTGATATATTGTTTTTTAGTTTAAAATAATAAATAAATATTAATATTCTATTTGTGCTAAAAAATAAATTATATTAAAATAAAAGAAGCTAATTACTTAAAAATTAAAGGAAGAAAAATCAAAATTTGAAGTTTACTATTAATAAATAGACTTTTTTTATTAGTTAAACAAATCAAAGTAAAAGCATCACTGATATATTGTTTTGTAGTTTAAAATAATAAATAAATATTAATATTATATATATATATATATATATATATATATATATATATATATATATATTATATATATATATATATATATATATATATATATATATATATATATATATATATATATATATATATATATATATATATATATATATATTATAATATCTATTCATATATATAATATTTATTTTTATATAAATTTTTTACTATTCTTATATAAAGTGATATATAAGGATTTTATATATATAATGGTATATAATATTTTATATATATTATATAAAGGAAATATAATTACTTTGTTTTTAACTAATATTTTATATTAATATAAAATCGATAATTTCTTTAAAAATATATAAATTTAAAAAATTAAAAAAGGTAAAAAATCAAAATTCAAAATTTAATGTTAATAAAGAAACTATTTTTATTATTTAAACATGTACAGTAAAAACATAATTGATATTTTGTTTTTTTAATATAAAATAAGAAAAGCATATTTAATGGTACACATTGTCTCTTTATAATAAAATATAGTTTTTTTTTCTCAATTATAAATAAATCCTAATATCCTCCTCAACAATTCTCTTTCACATTCTCTCATCCTCTTTTCATTATAATTGCACCTATCTCCCTTGATAAGAAGAAACCTATTTTTCATTAACTCGATGTCTCCTATATTTTTTTTTAATGTATTTTTGAATTCTCTAAACTCTTATAAATAATAAATTTCCATTGTGTTTTACTTACACTTAGACGATCATTTGAAGCTTGGCAGTAGAAAAGGTTGATCGTTGTAGAGATCTACATGAAAATTGTCAAATTTAATCATCAAGAAGGTATGTACAAATATTCAATAATTATTTAAACAGTGATAAAATGATGATAGCTTTTGAATTAGACAGTAATTTCAACAATTTTCATGATTATTTCCTCAAATTGTTTATAGTTTGAGAACATTGAATTTTAAAATTGCTGCATGACCTTTTGTTATTTTTTTAGTCTTATAAATAAATTTAACAATATTGTTGGTTTTTCTTTAAAGTCTCCTTACTTTTTTTTTTGTTACCCGCGGAGAATTTCTCCGAATGATCCTTTATTTCAAAAATGCATCTTCAAAGTTAAAAAAAAGTGTACTTTCGAAAATGCACTCCGAAAACACTTTTTTTTCACTTAAAAAAATATTTCAGAAATACATCTCTGAAAACAACATTTCGGAAATGTATTTCCGAAAAAATACGCGTTTTGCTGTTTAAAATAGGTTTAATTGTTATAATTTAAACAAACGTCAATCTTACATTCCTAGTATTATAGGTTTAAAATAGATTTTACGATAATGATTTGGCTAATCTTAATTGAAATTTATGGTGAAAGTAGGGTAAAACAATTGAACCACGAAATATAATATCTTATTAGACCACTCTTTTATAGAAAGTAAGTTAAAGTGAACCTAATTTTTTTTAGGTAATTATAAGTTTTCACCTTAATTTATTATTTTTATTTATTTAATAAGGTTAATTGTTTTATAGATTTTCTTAGTATTATATATTAGTTGAGTTTAACCTTCAATGAATGATATACTTCTTCATTTAAAATACATATTTTCATCTCTCAACGAGTAAAACAAAATAAATCTCTATAATTTAGGGAAAAAATCGACAACTAAATTCTTTGAAATTTAGAAACAACGCTTTGTATTCTTTTTTCTTTTCTTTCTTTTATGCAGTATTTTTGCATCATTTGCACATTCGATAAGAGGATTCACGTCATTCTTGATTACTTCATGGACATCTTGGTAGTCAAATAACAATTTCATTTGCTTGCTCCATTTGTCGTAATTCTCCGCATCAAGGGTTGATTGGTTCGTGGAGACTCTATCATTGGAGATGATATTCATGTTTCTACAGTGAATTATGGATCAGAACCAAGGCTCTTGATGCCAAATATTAGAACATACAATCAGATAATTGGTAAATCAATGGAGTTTGTAACGCCCCGGTTATTTAATTATTTATTTAATTAAATATCCTTATTTTATTTTCAGAATTTATCGGTCGAGAATTATTTTGTGGAGAATAAGTATTTATGTCGGCAAATGAAGGGATATTATTAAGTGATGTATTGGTTAATTAAATTATTGAAGGATTTAAATATTGGATTATGTCGTAATTGGGTTTGTCGATATTATTTTAAGGAACGTATTTGGATTTATTAAGTTAAAAGTCAGATATTAGTCGAATGGTCGAAGAATAATATTTATAATAATATTATTTACAAGTCGGAATTTATTATATTGTTGTGGAATATTAATAAAAGTGATATTTTGGTTAATTAAAGTTATTATCTTATTGGGCCTAAATTAGTTTGTGAAGAATAATAATAAGGAAGTGAAAGACTAAGCCCAATTGGAATATTAATTAGGGATTTAGAGATGAGAAATGTAGTTGTCATTTTTGGAGAAGACAAGATTTGAAGAGAAGAGGCAAGTTTTGGAGAGGATGAGCAAAGCTTGAAGATTTCCATCCATTGTGCCCAATCGGAAGTGTGAATCGGAGACCCATTGAGTTGCTTCAATTGATAAGGTAAGGGTGATATTCTTTTTCTATAATGGGGCTTATGAACAATTGAATGTGGAAATTGGATGTATAGATTTATTGCATTATCTTGTGTTGATTGTTGCTGGAAAAAGAAAAAAATAGAATTGGGTCAAGACAATCTAGAATTGAATTGTTGTTTCTGTTAACGATATTTATTATTGATGAATCTGGAAGTAGATATCGTGGATTGCCCATGATGTGGATACTGTGGGAAGCAAGAAATTGAGGACTATTATTGCAGTTCGACAGCTTAGGCCATGAACGAACTTGTGCCTTGCCGGTCGGCGTCTCGTTTTCATGTTGTCCTGTTGGCTACTATTTGGTTTCTTTTTATTGCTCTGCTATATCCATGACGTGTCGTTACAATGTTTTGTTTATGTTTCACATTATGGTCTATTAATTATTTTCATGTTTCATACAATTGCTTAATATATACATAGATATAGATAATGGAAAGTAAGTGATTAGGAGATGAGCATTATAATTGAAACAATAGGATTATGGTGATGAAACAGTAGCAAAACCAGTAGAATACGACTAATTGAATGCAAAATAGTTCCGTCCGGTCGAAATAGTCGAATTAAGTGGTATAATTAGTTGTCTGGAATTTGATGAAAATTTACGTGATAGCTAAGTTTAATTAGTAGATTAACGTGGTGATGTTATTTCGTTGAAATTGTGATATTTACGAATCGACCAAAATTGTGTTTGATTTAAATATTCCTTATAAATAAATGTTGGTTTGTGATGGAAATTGACACACATTTTAGGAATAGTATATAATGGAATTGGAATTAATATAATATGACTATTAATTAGTTGATTTAATTAATAGTTGAATTAATTTCAATAAGTCTAATTAATTGGAATATACTTATACTTGGATAATTTATTCGGTTTATCGGTAAATCACACTATTTTGAGATTATAACCGTAATTGTGTCTAGGTTGAATATTTATGTTGAGAATAATATATTGTTATGCCAATGATGTCGTTTTGACAATTAACATGATATCTAATTTAGTTAAATGTTAATTGGAAGTTGATTCGGTTTACTTGATAAATTAGCATGTTGAGATTATTTTACGAACCGACCGAAAATTATGATTTTGATTTGAATGCCTCTGTTGCGAATGATGTTGTGATTGACAATATGTTTATTATTGTGCATTGTATGTGATTAGCCTTATGGCATGAACCCTAGCGAGTTGTCGTTAGTTTAGTCGATTATGATGATATTTGTGATAGTCCTGATGAAGTGTGTATTTGTGATGACGTGCCGAACATGACGATGTTTGTGATGATTGGTAATACGTAATGTTGTCTACTATTTACTATCTACTATCTTCTACTATCTATCCATTACTAATAAATTGACCAAACTACCTATAATGCCCTTCCCTAAAAAATAATTTACACTGCAAATTGGACATTTTCGTAACTAATAAAATAACTCTTCACTTTTTCATCTTTTCTACTTTCTTGCACCAAGTGTTCCAATTTGATTGGTCTAAATTGAAAAACTTTCATTGGTCTAAATCAAAGCTTTTAATTGGTCAAAATTGCCCAATTTCAAATTCAAATCTCACTAAACAAGGTCCGGTTGCCTTTCTCTCACTTCCACCTAACCTTTTCCTTCTCTCTCACCTGTTTTCTCTTTTCTACTTTCTGATTTCTCTTCAAACCCTAGCTGTCATACCCCAAATTTGTCCTACCCTTTAACTTCTAACTGGCTTAGGCTTTGCATTCATGTACATACATCACTTAGGTCATAATCCATATCCATGCATTCATATCATTGGTACTATTCAAAAGACTAGCAAGAAAGAGCTTTCCTGGCAGAGGGTTTCCTACCAAATGTGGGGATCTGAGGTGTAATCATGTGGCTCTATGTTCATTGAAGACTTCTCGGATTAGGGTTTTCCCATTCTCAACTCGAGGCATTAATTGAAGGGTACAAGCTTACAAATCATCTGGTCTCCCAAATCAGGGTTTCTTTGACCAAAGTCAACCAGTTGACTTTCTGGTCAACATTTAATCAGGAGTGGATTCTATGAATGGGAAGCCTCTCATATTGACTATGTGGATGTGTTTATTTGACTGGACTTGACTGGAAGAGATTTAATCGGGAATTTCATCAATAGTCGGAAAAAATCAGAACAGTTGACTTTCGGGTCAAAATCAGAAGAATTATTCAAACATTGACTTTTGGTGGAAAATTAATCAAGGAAAGTCGAAGAATGGATAAAATCGGGAGTTCGACAAAAATTGCTAAAAATAGAAAAATATCAAAAGGGAAAAGTTTTGTACTTAGAAAATTTTTTGGTTCCTAAAAGTCTAGTGAACGGTTCATTTCATCACCAATCTACATGTGGCAAATGGCGTTTTTTGGAAAAAATTCTAACATCAAAGTTGTTCCTCTCATGGAGGAGAACAACTTTGTAGTTGGAAACTTTTCCATTTGAAGCTTGGTTGAAGAGATATTAAGGTTCAAAGTTGGAGATTTTCATCTGAATCAAGTCATGAAGCTGGGCACATTTCTGGTCATACGTGACACATTTCGTCGAGCACATGGCGTGCCAAGTTTGAAGCCAATTATCTGGAAATTAAGGGACCCTACAAGAGTAAACCTAGTATGTATCTATTCTTTGCCATGACCTCTACACAATTAACCAAGAATCAAGTCAATCAAGTGGATATTGAATGATCTATGAAGCTCCAAAGTCTCGCCCTCGCAATGTTGAAACTGCGCATCTGGCTGGGCACAAACTCACGGCCGGCGTAGGCAATTTATCGAGCACTTGGCGTGCTGTCTTCAAAGTGAATATTACAGAGCCACAAGCATTTCCTGGATTCAAATTTAATGTCAATCTCATCCCCCCAATGCCCTCTTTCCATGGAACAAGTTGACATGTTATTCGGATGCTCGATTGCCAAGTTATGGAGGCGTGAAGTCACGTGTTTGAAACTGCATTTCGCTAAGCGTCGGAAGTAAGTCATGCCCAGCCGGTTCCCTACACACTCAGTCACGAGTCACACGATCCATCACTAATCTCCATGCAACCACACCATACGTAATTCCCCATGCAACCATACTACAAGCTCCATACACTCCCATGTACAAAACAAGGAGCTATGATACACTACAAAGCACCCTCATCATAACTCCCATACACCTCATGCACCATATATAAACTAAAACGTTTCACGAATCACAACACACTCTCATTTCTTCATTCTCCATTTTTCCAGTTTCTCTCCTCTCTCTCATCGCCCTCTTCATCTCCCTCTCTCTTCTCTCTCACCTTTCTCTCCCAACAAACTCAACAAACTTGTAACCGCTTTCTATCACCATCAAAATTTCAACCTTCAACGCCAATCATCTTCTTCACTTCGTATCTTCATCTCCATCTCCATAGTCTCAACAACCTTACAATAATCATCTTGTAGTTCTTTCCCACAGCATCATCATCATCTCCTCAACGCATAGCATCACCATAGCTGCAACCACCATCTCTAACAACCTCCATAACTGTATAACAAACTGTAACCGCCAAAACCACCTCCATAACCGTAACTACAACCTTCATCTTCATTCCTCTTCATTATCATCAATCTTCTCCATCATAATCATCAACGATCTTCATCACTCTCCCCTCCAAGTTTCGTACTCACCATCCTCAGCCTCCATTTGCCTTCAACATCATCACCACGCGATCATCGTCATCATCTCAAACTGCACTCTCCAGAGTGGTAACAAACTGCTCAGTGAAGGGTTATTCGGGAGCATTATCAGCATCCACATCTCGAAGGGAGGATCGCATCCAAGAGCATTCCCTTCTAGCTTCAACTCAAGAACCGGATTCAGGTAAGTTCTCTGGAACCTTCTGAGCATACTTAGAGGACTGCTTAGGTTCATGTGCATCTGCGTGTGAATTCAACATGTGATTGCATGATGGAGTGTGTGTTTATCTGGTTAGATCGCGTAGTTGGAGTTTACGTAGCGTAAGGTTCGTGTTGATAACATTGCCGTGAGTTTTGGTGAAGGTTCATAAATCTAAGGCTTAGGTGTTGTGTTCGGTTAGCATGATAGAAGAAGAATTAATCAAAACCGAGTGCGGATTTGGAACGAGGGCGAAAAAACGAGCGGAACAGTGGTAGTTTGATCGATTTCTGGGCGAGTTTGAATTGGTTCACGGTGGAAGCTCACCGGAGAAGACGACCGGAGCCCTAGCTCCGGCGTCTGTGTCGATCCATGGCTCAATTCGTTTTGCGCACGTGGCGTCCCCTGACTCGCTCCTGTTCCAATATCTTGTGGCTTTTGTTTCATCACCATGATTGAAGGATGTGGTGGCGTGTTATGATTGGCTTAGGTTCGTTCTTGTCTTATTCTCTTTTAAATAAACCTGACCAATTGACGCAGAGTTTGGGTGCATTTACGTTATCATGTTACATGCATATTAAAACTATATCATAACTCAATAAAATACATGCTGTATGAATAAAAGCTGTGTAAAATTGATGGAGTGGACCGCATGGGCCATGCAATACTGGGCCTTAATTGTTTCTAAATGCACCCCTGCCTGACAGTTAATAAGAACAAATAAATAGCTTTTTGTCTATTATTCTTTTTGCATTAATTGAACTTTCTCTAATAAAAATAACTTCTAACCAATTAGACTTTTTCTCTATTTTCTTTTAGGTGATAAAATGCTAATTTTTTAGACTTTAATACAAATTGTTGACATAGATAGTGTTCCGTAAAAATGTTAGTTTAGGCTAATTCCTTTTGCTTAATTAGAATTCCCTTAACACCAATAAAACTCATAAAAATAGTAGAATTTTTAGGTTAACTTTGACATTTAATTTCCTTCATAAAAAACTCATAAAAAATAATAATAGTTTTAGTTTAATTTCGCATTAATACTTGAATTGTTTCTTTGCGCTATTTCCATGTTCGTTTTTGTAGGATGCTTGTGTGATTTTATTACTCTTATTCTTGGCCTTATTTTAGGCCTATCTTTGTTAGTACCACTTGTATGCTCCTCTTAGAATCTATCACATTATCATGTTGACATTAGGATCTAGACTTGTATAGACAACATAGACTAGAATTTAGGATTAGTTCCCGTTTGCATTCTTTTTCTTTTCAACTCTTTTAAAATGCTTAATAAAAGGAAGATGCGAATCACATTAAGAAAGTGATAGAGAAATGAATGGGATTCATTCCCTAATCTGTTTCTCAATCACTTAGTGGCATAGAAACGAGTGAGATTCATTCCCTAATCTGTTTCTCGGTCACTACTTAATGGGAGAGAAACGAGTGGGATTCATTCCCTAATCTGTTTCTCAAACATTAATTAATGGGAGAGAAATGAGTGAGATTCATTCTCTAATCTGTTTCTCAAACATTACATAATGGGATAGAAGCGAGTGGGATTCATTCCCTAATCTGCTTCTCGATCATTATACATTTTATGTGATTCGAATCGCAGATTAATTTCCCTTAAAAAAAATACACAACCAAAAACACTTTAAAACATCTAACAATGGTTCAGACTAAAGCAAAGTAGAGAAAGTGGTGAGTGGCCCGGTATTGGGAACTGTTCATCACTCATCTACCTTAAAAGACACAAACCAATCTCTTTTCCTTTTGCCTCTTTGGCACCTAAGGGCACCGTTATCTCCGCTCCATTGCATCCTAGGCTGTCCCCTTATGCAAGAGCGCGAGCGTTAACTCCGCCCAACTAAAAAACACAAAACAAACAGAAAATCGTGAGCCGAGCTACGGTAACTCTGATTCCTGAAAAGGATACGTAGGCAGCGGGGTAGGGCCCGTGCGAGTACAATTCTTTATTTTCCCTACATTTTGCATTCATTTCGCATTTAGACTTAGACATAGTTATACACCCTTTAGATAGAAACAAACATAGGTGGATACCATCGAGTACGATGGGCGTGAGGGGTGCTAATACCTTCCCCTTGCGTAACCGACTCCCGTACCTTGATTCTCTGGTCGCAAGACCCTGTTCCTTCCTTTGTTAGGTTTTCTGGTATTCCTTTCCCTTATGGGATAAATATATTGGTGGCGACTCTGTTCATTTTTCGCGAGCGTGCGACAGCTGGCGACTCTGCTGGGGATGTTGCTAGACCTGTTGCTGGTCCATCCTTAGTGAGTCGATCCTAGCCTATCCGTTTGTTTTTTTATTTACTGGGTGTGCTATGTTTTGTCTATACGTGCCTTTATTTATTTTTTTATGTTTCGCATGTCCTGTTTATTTTCTGTTTGCATATCATGTTTATTTCTGCTTGCACATCATGCATATGGATTATATTTTGTGTTCCTTGGGGTCTTCTGTTCTGTTTTGTAGGTTGGGTGGGATGTTCTATGAGGTAAAAGGCCCAATACCCAGGCCAGAGTGACACATAGGATACCTAGGATAGAGTGGATAGTCATGACGCCAACAGAATGTCAAGTTCTGTTGATTGCGATCATGAGACCCACGACCAGTCGAGGTTCAAATGAAATACCATTGTTGGCATGTATTTGCGACAATGATGGTGTTTCAGGAGAACTGATAACGCTGGAAGCCATTGACCTACCTTGACCTAGATTCACCTGTGAGTGGGGTGGGATATACATGACAGGTACCGTTGGTGACTATTCTGTTCTGTTGGTGACTATTGGTTTTCCTGGTATCCAAAAAGGCGTCGGACCTTTGATCCTGTGACATTTGACCTGTATCAGTTATTCAGAAGTTTGTATGGTGGTTACTAAGATTATATGGACCGTTGATCCCATGCTTTTGCATTGCCTAACATCATTGCTTTGTCCGCTCCATTTATGAAAGATCCTAAAGTCTATTTCCAAAAAAGAGAAAAGAAAAGAAAAGAAAAGATATGTAAAAGAAAAGAAAAGAAAAGATATGTAAAAGAAAAGGAAATAGAAAAGCAAAAAGAAAAGAAAAGCTATTCTATACAAAAAAGAAGCTTTGATTCCAAAAAAGAAAAATGAAATTGTGTGAAAAGACTTTAGGATCTCTCATGAATGAAACATGCATTCACACTATCATGCATTTCATGGTTCTTTCAAAGACTTACGGGACCATTTCTATTCAGATTCCAAGATCAACAATAGATTTGACTTCTCACCGCCACAACTCCAAGATCAACTATGGAACAACTCCGTGAAGAAATGGATGAGATGAGGGAACAAATGGGTCATCTTATGTTGGAGATGCGAGACTTGGTCCGTAATCAGGATGCACTAAAAGAGGAGAATAGTCAGTTGAAGACTCAATTGAGCTTGGTCATGGAAGTTCTGAAGACGGTATTAAGGAAGGAAGGTGATGTTGTTCCTGCTGCTGCAACAGAAGTTGTTGATTCCTTCTTCCCAATAGGATTCCTTTCCACTCATGGAATGCCTCAGGGAGCTCTCCCTCAATTTCAAGTGCCATTACCTCCACATCAATCTGTTCATGTCCCTAGAATGAATCAAGGGGGCCAAATGCGTGGGAAAAGGCCTAAGATACCTCAGAGAGTTCTCAATCCTATCCCGTTGCCTTATGCTCAGTTACTTCCTCGCTTGCTGGAACTTCAGTTGATTGAGCTACGAGATTTGGCTACGCCTGAAAAGCTTCCTCCCAACTTTGATGTCAATGCTCGATGCGAGTTCCATTCTGGGGCACCTGGCCATGACATTGAGAATTGTAAGGCGATGAAACATCAAGTTCAAGATCTCATTGATTCAAAAGTGATTTTGTTCACCCCCGAGGGTATGATTGTTCAAGGAAACAGGGTTCCACATGTGGTGGAAAGAAAGGTTGATTCATGCTTCTATGTCGGATCTACTTCAAATGCACCATCTTGGGTTCCAGGTTTCCCACTTCATCAGTCTCCGATTGTTTCACAACCAAATCAAAGGGAGAAGACACCTGAACAGAATCATCAACAAGGTCATCTGAATGAATACCCACCTAGAAGTAATTTGGGACGAAGAAATGCTCCTCTGGACCAGATTCCTCTGACATACACTAAACTTCTGCCATATCTAGTTCAAAGCTCATTGGTGGTTCCCAAATCTCTGAAGCCTCCACCACGTCCCTTTCCACCTGGGTATGACCCTAATGTGCAATGTGGGTACCACGCCGGATCAGCAGGGCACTCAACCGAGGACTGCAACGCTTTCAAATCCAAGGTGCAACAGTTGATCGACGAGAGACATATAACCCTTCAAGGAGGAAGCATGTGGGTGAACGGAATGCCCGTGCCCAAGTGAATGTCCGTATTCCATGAAGTGTCACAAAAAGAAATAAGCCCAGAAGGCGTCAAGTCTCCTCAACTATGGCAATCATCATTTCCTTTCTGTGTTCTCATTTCAAGTATTTCCTGTTTTGTAGAAAGCTGCTTCCTTGAACTCGTTGGTATGATAATAATAAAAACACCACAAATTCTCGAGCAACTTTGTCAGAACCTTTTTCAAGTGGTAATCAAGAGTGTTCTGTAGAAGCATCTCACATTCTCAAGGTTCTTGTGCTCAGTTGTATCCGTGGAGGTTGGTGTTTCAGTTGGTGTTTTGGTCTTTCCTTACAACATATAGCTTCTCTAAGTTTGATGACCACGCAAGGTTCCTCCATGTTTGATGGCAAATACTTCTTCAATGAATATGCTTGGGGCTCCCGCACGAGGGATAAGCAAGACGTACTCTTATCTTGAGCATTGCATCATTCGCATTGCTCGAATCCCTAAAGCATTACAAATTCTTGGGTGACTTCGTCAGAATCTTCTTCCATGTGGTAATCAAGAGTATTCTACACAATGCTCCTCATTCTCAAGGTCTTCTTCACCACAAGTTCTCAGTTTGATGACCATGCAAGGTTCCTCCACTTTTGATAATGAATACTTCTACAACATCTATGCTTGGGGCTCCCGCATGAGGGATAAGCAAGACGTACTCTTATCTTGAGCATTGCATCACTCGCATTGCTCGAATCCCTAAAGCAAGGCAAAAGTTTACGACTCATGGGTGACTTCGTTGGAGTTCTCTTTTGAAGTAATCTGGAGTATTTGGAAAGAACTGCAAAAAGTATTCAAGATCAATAAGTCCAGACGGAGTCAAGTCTCCTCAACAACGACACCCATTTAGTTTCTTACTGCATTCTCATTGTAATTTTTCATTTGTGTGTTTAAGCATCAATAGCATGTAAAAACTTGTTAATTTCTGAATGAAAATCATAATACATTGTTTATGTTTGTCTTGAAGAAACCCATTCGTTTTCACTCATAAAATGTTTTTGGCATTACGATACCAACTTTATTATTTGCTTGCTTAGGCAAAAAGCTGAGGGAGAATGATGAAAATAAAAATGCAAAATCTCTAATCGTGTGTTTTTGAATAAAAACCCTACTGAGGATGTACAGGCATTGTTTCAAATCCCCAAACACCGGAGATATAAGGGAGGTAGACCCTCGCCAACCCCTTTGAGCCTTGAAGTAGAAGTTTCTTTTCTAATCATAAAGACCCTTATTTTAACCTTGGGGCAGGGTAGTGTCCATTTAACTTGATCGAGTGTTCAAAACTCACCAAAAGGTGCACATAAGGGTACAACAATGGATATCCTTCAAAAGGTTGAGGAATGTCAAAACCTCAATGGTTATCCTTATCCTATCAAGAGGTCAAGAGATGACGACACAACGATGGTTATCCCTCATCAATCAAAGAACGAGGCAGTCACAATCACCTCCCGCAAATCAAAGATTCAAGATCACACGACTTGTTCAAAAAAAAAAAGAAGGTGAATAAAAAAAAAAGAGCCCGCTAAGTCAACAACACGAAAACAAGTGACTTAGGCAAAAAGGTTAGGGCATCCCGCTGGACTCCAAAATAAAATTCAAGAGAATATGTCCAGGCAAAAGTTAGGGAAAGTAGAAGCGAAAAATAAGGATTACAAGATAAAGATCCTCATCAAAAGAACAAAGTCGTGTGATAATCAATCGGAAGAACAAGAAAGCGAGTGACTGCCATGTCCAAAAAACCTCATTGATTCCTCAACCATTCCGAATTACTTGTGAGGAATGAACACTCGTATCAAGGTAAATTGAACATAGGACTGGAGAACATCACGAAGGGGGTGGGTACAAATAATTTTGAGCCTAAATATCCTTTGTTTCTTTAAACCGTGAACCCGGCCAAATTACAACCCTTAAAAGTCCTAATTGAAGTAGGGTTTATTTCGAAAGCACACTCCGATGAGATAGCGTTTAACTGACTCCCAATGAGGCGTGACACATATCCATGTTGGTATCGTATGCTTGCTTTATCTTCCATATGAAAAAATCGAGGTTGTGTCAACTAGTGATTCAGTCACAAGAGGTCGCAGCCTCATTTCAATAAAAAGTTTCGTTAAACTTCAAGACTAACATAGGCTTTGCATTAGAATCATCATTCTTAGAATTAACATTCTTTTGCATGCAAAATATGTGCTTAACATCAAGGAAATTTTCAAGGATGAGAATCAATGAGCAACTTGATCATGTCAAAATACAAGAGACTTGAGAACTCCGAAGAGTAAAAGCTAATCACTTCAAATGTTGACCATCAATGGGCAGGTTCTCTAAAGAAATCCGTCGGGCATGAACACTTAATGCTTTCTTTGATTACCTTGAGGGGAAGGGTTTGAAGACTCCGTTGAGTGTGGTAAAGTTGTTCCCATGTTTGTTTGGCATCAAAACAAGGAAAGCTTGAGGATTCTAGTAAGATGTACCTAATCAGGGGCAATTAAGTCGAGGTTTGACCTCTCAAATTCAGCATATCTGGGGCAATCATGTCGATAAATCTCTTCAAGCTTTGATCAATCTGGGGCAATCATGTCAAGAAATCCCTCTCAAATTCAGTATATCTGGGGCAATCATGTCGATAAATCTCTTCAAGCTTTGATCAACCTGGGGCAATCATGTCAAGGAATTTCTCTCAAATACAACCAATATGGGGCAGTTACGTCGAGATTTGACAAATCTCTCCAAGGATCCCGTGGGGAAATTTCCTTCATGGGTCATGAAAGCTTGGGGCACAATCTTTCGAGTTATCTTGTCTCTCCCCAACCATAGGAGTTTATTTCTCCTGGAAACTTGGTCTCTCCCCAAGCATGGAGTTTATTTCGCCCGAGATTTTGTTCCATTCCTCAAGTATAGGAGTTTATTTCTCCTAGGAGTTGCCCTACTTCCCTAGCCAAGGCTCCCTATCTGGATTTCTCATTCCCAACATGGTGAATCGAAGGAATCTCCTCAAGCTGAAAATCCTTCAGGTAGTGGCACATGGTGAGAAGTCAGAAATCATTCTTCAAGTCAAAGAAAAGTGCATCTTACAAATCAAAGTCCAATATCTAGTGGCACCTCCACATGGTCCTTAACACTAAGGGGATTCTCCCTGGTGTTTACTCCACCAGGGCCTTTATTTGGCACTCTTTGCATATAGAATCCATTGCATACAGCACTGCATCCTCAAAAGCGTAGCATATCCATCACAATGGATCATTACGCCGTAAAAACTCAAACATGCATACAAAGCATAAGCCAAATAATAGGAGCCAATGTTGAATCAGAACAATGACCCATCCTCTCAAGTTGTTACCTGTACAAACTTTGCCTGATATCTGCTATCATACTACAAACACTTCCAACCACGGTGCCGATGCGAGGTATCTTCAATCTCTGATGAGTGTCTGACACAATGTCTTCTTCCGTCCCTCGATGTCGATTCGATGTTGAGTCATAAGATCGCTACGAGATCTTATTCCCTTCAGTCCTGATGTTGAGTCATAAGATCGCTACGAGATCTTATTCCTTTCCAAAGTGTGGAAAATCGCACGAGATTTTCTTTCGATGTTGAGTCATAAGATCGCTACGAGATCTTATTCCCTTCAGTCCTGATGTTGAGTCATAAGATCGCTACGAGATCTTATTCCTTTCCAAAGTGTGGAAAATCGCACGAGATTTTCTTTCGATGTTGAGTCATAAGATCGCTACGAGATCTTATTCCCTTCAGTCCTGATGTTGAGTCATAAGATCGCTACGAGATCTTATTCCTTTCCAAAGTGTGGAAAATCGCACGAGATTTTCTTTCGATGTTGAGTCATAAGATCGCTACGAGATCTTATTCCCTTCAGTCCTGATGTTGAGTCATAAGATCGCTACGAGATCTTATTCCTTTCCAAAGTGTGGAAAATCGCACGAGATTTTCTTTCGATGTGGAGTCATAAGATCGCTACGAGATCTTGTTCCTTTCAGTCCTGACGTTGAGTCGTAAATCGCACGAGGTCTTTTTCTTTCGATCATTGTTTCATACAACCATTCTCTTTGAAAACCCCGTGTCGGCACCGCTACCACGTTATAAGCCATCTCCATCCAAATCCATTGTTCACTGTAAATATATCCACCAGAAAAACAAATTCCTCTCTTTCCCCAGCAGATATCAAAACAAAAGTAAAGAATAAAGACTACTCTATCTCCTCGGGACAAATTTCGGGTCTTTGTTATTTAATCTTCTTCTACCTTGAATGTTCGAAAGGCTAGCGCCAATCTCACCTTCAGGTTTAAGACGATTAAATAGGGGCAGCTGTCATACCCCAAATTTGTCCTACCCTTTAACTTCTAACTGGCTTAGGCTTTGCATTCATGTACATACATCACTTAGGTCATAATCCATATCCATGCATTCATATCATTGGTACTATTCAAAAGACTAGCAAGAAAGAGCTTTCCTGGCAGAGGGTTTCCTACCAAATGTGGGGATCTGAGGTGTAATCATGTGGCTCTATGTTCATTGAAGACTTCTCGGATTAGGGTTTTCCCATTCTCAACTCGAGGCATTAATTGAAGGGTACAAGCTTACAAATCATCTGGTCTCCCAAATCAGGGTTTCTTTGACCAAAGTCAACCAGTTGACTTTCTGGTCAACATTTAATCAGGAGTGGATTCTATGAATGGGAAGCCTCTCATATTGACTATGTGGATGTGTTTATTTGACTGGACTTGACTGGAAGAGATTTAATCGGGAATTTCATCAATAGTCGGAAAAAATCAGAACAGTTGACTTTCGGGTCAAAATCAGAAGAATTATTCAAACATTGACTTTTGGTGGAAAATTAATCAAGGAAAGTCGAAGAATGGATAAAATCGGGAGTTCGACAAAAATTGCTAAAAATAGAAAAATATCAAAAGGGAAAAGTTTTGTACTTAGAAAATTTTTTGGTTCCTAAAAGTCTAGTGAACGGTTCATTTCATCACCAATCTACATGTGGCAAATGGCGTTTTTTGGAAAAAATTCTAACATCAAAGTTGTTCCTCTCATGGAGGAGAACAACTTTGTAGTTGGAAACTTTTCCATTTGAAGCTTGGTTGAAGAGATATTAAGGTTCAAAGTTGGAGATTTTCATCTGAATCAAGTCATGAAGCTGGGCACATTTCTGGTCATACGTGACACATTTCGTCGAGCACATGGCGTGCCAAGTTTGAAGCCAATTATCTGGAAATTAAGGGACCCTACAAGAGTAAACCTAGTATGTATCTATTCTTTGCCATGACCTCTACACAATTAACCAAGAATCAAGTCAATCAAGTGGATATTGAATGATCTATGAAGCTCCAAAGTCTCGCCCTTGCAATGTTGAAACTGCGCATCTGGCTGGGCACAAACTCACGGCCGGCGTAGGCAATTTATCGAGCACTTGGCGTGCTGTCTTCAAAGTGAATATTACAGAGCCACAAGCATTTCCTGGATTCAAATTTAATGTCAATCTCATCCCCCCAATGCCCTCTTTCCATGGAACAAGTTGACATGTTATTCGGATGCTCGATTGCCAAGTTATGGAGGCGTGAAGTCACGTGTTTGAAACTGCATTTCGCTAAGCGTCGGAAGTAAGTCATGCCCAGCCGGTTCCCTACACACTCAGTCACGAGTCACACGATCCATCACTAATCTCCATGCAACCACACCATACGTAATTCCCCATGCAACCATACTACAAGCTCCATACACTCCCATGTACAAAACAAGGAGCTATGATACACTACAAAGCACCCTCATCATAACTCCCATACACCTCATGCACCATATATAAACTAAAACGTTTCACGAATCACAACACACTCTCATTTCTTCATTCTCCATTTTTCCAGTTTCTCTCCTCTCTCTCATCGCCCTCTTCATCTCCCTCTCTCTTCTCTCTCACCTTTCTCTCCCAACAAACTCAACAAACTTGTAACTGCTTTCTATCACCATCAAAATTTCAACCTTCAACGCCAATCATCTTCTTCACTTCGTATCTTCATCTCCATCTCCATAGTCTCAACAACCTTACAATAATCATCTTGTAGTTCTTTCCCACAGCATCATCATCATCTCCTCAACGCATAGCATCACCATAGCTGCAACCACCATCTCTAACAACCTCCATAACTGTATAACAAACTGTAACCGCCAAAACCACCTCCATAACCGTAACTACAACCTTCATCTTCATTCCTCTTCATTATCATCAATCTTCTCCATCATAATCATCAACGATCTTCATCACTCTCCCCTCCAAGTTTCGTACTCACCATCCTCAGCCTCCATTTGCCTTCAACATCATCACCACGCGATCATCGTCATCATCTCAAACTGCACTCTCCAGAGTGGTAACAAACTGCTCAGTGAAGGGTTATTCGGGAGCATTATCAGCATCCACATCTCGAAGGGAGGATCGCATCCAAGAGCATTCCCTTCTAGCTTCAACTCAAGAACCGGATTCAGGTAAGTTCTCTGGAACCTTCTGAGCATACTTAGAGGACTGCTTAGGTTCATGTGCATCTGCGTGTGAATTCAACATGTGATTGCATGATGGAGTGTGTGTTTATCTGGTTAGATCGCGTAGTTGGAGTTTACGTAGCGTAAGGTTCGTGTTGATAACATTGCCGTGAGTTTTGGTGAAGGTTCATAAATCTAAGGCTTAGGTGTTGTGTTCGGTTAGCATGATAGAAGAAGAATTAATCAAAACCGAGTGCGGATTTGGAACGAGGGCGAAAAAACGAGCGGAACAGTGGTAGTTTGATCGATTTCTGGGCGAGTTTGAATTGGTTCACGGTGGAAGCTCACCGGAGAAGACGACCGGAGCCCTAGCTCCGGCGTCTGTGTCGATCCATGGCTCAATTCGTTTTGCGCACGTGGCGTCCCCTGACTCGCTCCTGTTCCAATATCTTGTGGCTTTTGTTTCATCACCATGATTGAAGGATGTGGTGGCGTGTTATGATTGGCTTAGGTTCGTTCTTGTCTTATTCTCTTTTAAATAAACCTGACCAATTGACGCAGAGTTTGGGTGCATTTACGTTATCATGTTACATGCATATTAAAACTATATCATAACTCAATAAAATACATGCTGTATGAATAAAAGCTGTGTAAAATTGATGGAGTGGACCGCATGGGCCATTTAATACTGGGCCTTAATTGTTTCTAAATGCACCCCTGCCTGACAGTTAATAAGAACAAATAAATAGCTTTTTGTCTATTATTCTTTTTGCATTAATTGAACTTTCTCTAATAAAAATAACTTCTAACCAATTAGACTTTTTCTCTATTTTCTTTTAGGTGATAAAATGCTAATTTTTTAGACTTTAATACAAATTGTTGACATAGATAGTGTTCCGTAAAAATGTTAGTTTAGGCTAATTCCTTTTGCTTAATTAGAATTCCCTTAACACCAATAAAACTCATAAAAATAGTAGAATTTTTAGGTTAACTTTGACATTTAATTTCCTTCATAAAAAACTCATAAAAAATAATAATAGTTTTAGTTTAATTTCGCATTAATACTTGAATTGTTTCTTTGCGCTATTT
The DNA here is from genome assembly GCF_029867415.1 of Vicia villosa. NCBI lineage: Eukaryota > Viridiplantae > Streptophyta > Magnoliopsida > Fabales > Fabaceae > Vicia > Vicia villosa. The sequence goes on from NW_026704948.1 coordinate 89,559, forward strand.
CCATGTTCGTTTTTGTAGGATGCTTGTGTGATTTTATTACTCTTATTCTTGGCCTTATTTTAGGCCTATCTTTGTTAGTACCACTTGTATGCTCCTCTTAGAATCTATCACATTATCATGTTGACATTAGGATCTAGACTTGTATAGACAACATAGACTAGAATTTAGGATTAGTTCCCGTTTGCATTCTTTTTCTTTTCAACTCTTTTAAAATGCTTAATAAAAGGAAGATGCGAATCACATTAAGAAAGTGATAGAGAAATGAATGGGATTCATTCCCTAATCTGTTTCTCAATCACTTAGTGGCATAGAAACGAGTGGGATTCATTCCCTAATCTGTTTCTCGGTCACTACTTAATGGGAGAGAAACGAGTGGGATTCATTCCCTAATCTGTTTCTCAAACATTAATTAATGGGAGAGAAATGAGTGAGATTCATTCTCTAATCTGTTTCTCAAACATTACATAATGGGATAGAAGCGAGTGGGATTCATTCCCTAATCTGCTTCTCGATCATTATACATTTTATGTGATTCGAATCGCAGATTAATTTCCCTTAAAAAAAATACACAACCAAAAACACTTTAAAACATCTAACAATGGTTCAGACTAAAGCAAAGTAGAGAAAGTGGTGAGTGGCCCGGTATTGGGAACTGTTCATCACTCATCTACCTTAAAAGACACAAACCAATCTCTTTTCCTTTTGCCTCTTTGGCACCTAAGGGCACCGTTATCTCCGCTCCATTGCATCCTAGGCTGTCCCCTTATGCAAGAGCGCGAGCGTTAACTCCGCCCAACTAAAAAACACAAAACAAACAGAAAATCGTGAGCCGAGCTACGGTAACTCTGATTCCTGAAAAGGATACGTAGGCAGCGGGGTAGGGCCCGTGCGAGTACAATTCTTTATTTTCCCTACATTTTGCATTCATTTCGCATTTAGACTTAGACATAGTTATACACCCTTTAGATAGAAACAAACATAGGTGGATACCATCGAGTACGATGGGCGTGAGGGGTGCTAATACCTTCCCCTTGCGTAACCGACTCCCGTACCTTGATTCTCTGGTCGCAAGACCCTGTTCCTTCCTTTGTTAGGTTTTCTGGTATTCCTTTCCCTTATGGGATAAATATATTGGTGGCGACTCTGTTCATTTTTCGCGAGCGTGCGACACTAGCCAATCCATTTTCCCCATTCAAATCCTCCCTCTTTTTGCCGCAAACATAGAAAAAACCATGCCAATCTTCGTCTATGATTCAATGGTATCTTAGAATCTCTTCTTTCATTTCAAACTCTCTTTAACTCCTTGTCATTCTATTCAGAATTTTGATTTCATTTTTGTTTGATTTCATTGTTCGTTTTTGTTTTCACTCTTTCTCCTTCGTATTCTGTTAAGATTTAACTTTCATTTGGTTCTTCTCATTTGTGTTGTTTTTTAGTGGTTTTGATTTTAGAAGAAAGAAGCAAGTAAGCAACAAATTTTTTCGAAAGATTTACCTGTGGTAACCATTATTTATGAATTTTTGCTTTTATCATTCATGGTGATTTTTTAGTGTTTTTTTCTTCTGTTTTTGTCATATTTATTTTGCATTTGTGGTTTTCTGTTATGTTTATCATATTGCTTTTTTCTGTGCTAGATGTTCATACCGTGCTAGATGCTCATACCGTTGATGTGTAATATGAGATTAGGATGCTTGATGCAAAAATGAGAAATCATTACTATGATTTTCAAGGTTTTTTTCTTTTCATTGGAGGGTGTGGAAATAGTTTATTGACTTACAAAGATGAGGAATGACTCTTAATTACATATCGTTTCTTGTCTTCATTGTAGGTTAATTTTCAATTGTCTTCGTGGAGTTGAATGACTTGTCATTGTCGAAAGAATAGTTGTTGAGTGTGTGTTTGGTTAGAGGAGAATCTATGGTGATTAAGGAGTGAAATTTGCTAGTGAGTGGGGGGTGAATTTGTTTTAATTTCTCATATTGAAATTTATTTTTATGGTGAAATCTTCATGTTGTGTTTGATTAGGATGGTTTTCTTGAGAAAATTAAAGGAAAAGGTTATATTGTACTGTCGATAGGTTATGCAAGACTTCTATCAAGATATCTAAGGTTGGTATGCTCAGTTTTTGCTGAAATGTAAGATTCCAGCCATGTTTATAAAACTATTGATTCTGCAACTGAGGTGATAAGCTACTCCTATTTTTCCTACTGAGTTACATGTATCCTTAGGTTTTCATTTTATAATGTTACATACTGAAATTATTGATTATGCAACCGAGGTAATAAGTTACTCATGTTGGTCCTGCAATAGGATGTATTAATTTACTCGTCTCTTTGAATTTTATGTTGCTCTATTCCATTTTGATATGCACACGATATGTTTGATAATATGTTGCAGAGAGTTTTCACCGACATTAGCATAATTAGGTTTGATGCTTTTTTTTTTAAATTTATGAATGTTTTTATAATTTTTCTGATACATTTTATTGTACACTATGTTTGGTTTTCCTCCAAAAAAATTCTTTCACTATTTCACTCATAGTTTTCATTTTTCTGTGTAACAGGCTTCAAATTCCTCCCAATTGTCATAGGCAATTTCAAACGCTTTTGATGTTTGTGGCTTCTACTGGAGCGTGTGTGTTTTGAAGTTATGTATTTTGATGTTTTGAGTCCATGGTTAAACAACAAGCACTAATTTATTTGTGTTCTGCAGGTTTATGTAGCTACAAATAGGATTGCTCCTTTTATCACCTTTTCTGGGCTTTTTGAAGAATCTACAAATAAGGTTAGAGTGAAAATACTTAGTTTTGAACTCTATTATTAGAACTGATGCCCTTACTTCTATTGGTTTATTTAAGCTTAGATACTAAAAGAAGCCATTAAAGAATAAAAGTGGTTATTGGAACTGATGCCCTTACTTCTGGTATATCGGAGCGTCGTTTGCATCTGTGATCGATTGTAGCATGCGCTGCAGGATGGATTTTAATTGAGACTTTCATTGCTGGTTAATGCTACAGATTGTTCCCTTTTCAAAATCCTGGGCGGTTGGTCTATCGCGCGCTATCGAACATTTCGACTCGGGTGTTCTGCAATGTCCGTGCTTCTGGTAGATTTTTTAAGGAAGAGTGCTTGCTGGATGTGCAGTAGGTTGTGGGGCGCGATCGTCTCGGAGTATCGGGAATTTTGATGTCAAGGGTCGAGAGGTCTTTTAGATAGATTGAAATTAAATTGTTCTCTGTTGGTGTTTTTGTTCTGTCATGCAGTTCTGGGCTGGTGTTTTGTTTCTGTCATGCAGTGTTATATTTTTTGTATTCAACTGTTTTGGGGTAGTTTCTCTTTTGGCTTAGGTGTTATTCAAGTGGTTTTGTTTATTGGTCTTAGATTGCTTAGCATAGTATTCATGTGTGATAATTAGTGGATACTGGTATATGTTTGCACAACTTCTGCGCTGGCTTATTTTAATCTCTTTGCTGTTTCAAAAAAAATCATAAACAATATATATTGTATTACATATAATTAAAATCAATCAATTCATGTAATCCGTTTGGCTCACTTGTCACTCAAAGAAATAGTAAGTTTTAATTCCTAATTACTACAGTATAGTTATATTATAATAAAAAAGACTACTATGCTTTAATTTTGTTTGACTTTTCAATTATTACAACTCTGCAAGCTGCATTGGAAGTGCCACTCTAATGAGAGAACATCTGCAACATTGGGGCAAGACAAACTTTTGAAGGGATGCAAGATTAAAATATATAAAACAGTTGATATAAATTGTAAAAGTTGAGGGGTACAGTTGCATCCCTGGTCATTGAGTACACATAATCTTCCTCTATATTTTTAAAAGTATCGTTTGATCAAACTCACAAACATGTAAGCCATGATATGCCAATGTGATTATGTGTATGTTATCCAAGGTGCTACTATTAGGTTCTACATAATGATAAAATTTTGATTTTGTGAATAGTACGGGGATATCCATACTTGTGAATACTATTAACTGAATATGTATGATGTGACTTATATGCGATATTTGGTGACTAGATGTGTGACTTATATGTGATGTTTTGTGACTAGATGTGTGACTTATATGTGATGTTTTGTGACTAGACGTATGACTTATATGCGGTGATGTTTTAGGATTTGAATTGTGATTTATACTTGTGATGTATCGTGAATTAACTTGCAAAGTAAATGAATGAGATTTATATGTAATTGATGTGAATATGATTTGTGGTGACTTATTGTGAGATGTAAAGTATGTGAGATTTGTGAAGTAGTGAAAGCATGAAGTGTATAGCAATATTAATACTTGCGATGTGATGACTATATATGCCTGGATCCTAATATACAATTTATCATGCGCTCACTTATATGATTTGATATCTCACCCTTTTCTCTTCTTCGCCATTGCCTTTATATTAGTAACGTGCAGGTGTTCGAGTATGAATATTTAGTTGCTGTTAATCGAGTCAGTTGTCGCTCTGATACGTAGCACTCGGGGGATGATTTATGATGTTTATGATTGTTGTTGTTTATTGTTTTATCATAGCTGAATAAGATGTCATTGATTCAAAGATTGAGAACTATGATTCCACCATGTTCTAATAAAAGGAGTTATTCTGTTTTAAATAGTATTATGTGCTGAATATTTGTTTAATTGATCAAAGAAAGTGCTATGTATCCGCTAAATGCGATAAAAGTGATTTGTTGTAACAGGTTACCACTCTGTCTTAACCGGTTACAATACTTGAATTATGTATTTTTTATCCAATATTTAGTTGCACACATTTGATAACTTAAAGGACCAAATTATTACAAATAAAACTTAAAGACCAATTTGTTAAAAAATAATAATTTAAAGAACCTTTGTGTAATTTTTCATTTATAATTTTATAAGTTGTAAGAAAAAAAATTAAGAACAAAATTGCATCCTTTTTAGATAATACATATAAACAATAATGGAAGTATAATGATATCAAATTTATAGGTTTCACAAAAGAACCAATAATATAATATTATGAAAATAAATAAAGAGCACAAATTCGAACCTAATTTTTCAAGGTAAAAGATAAAAAGAATGGAAATAAAGAACAAAAAGTATATTTCATCTACAATTATTACACTTAAGAAATTTTGCTGTGTTGATAGTGATTAGGACCCCTCCTCCATTTTTTTTGTTTAAACAAAATATGTTCTCCAAAATTTGTTATATATATTGACAAAATTAACGTTTCCTTTTTATTAAAATATTAAATCGTACATATTAAAATATTAAAATCGTAAATTTTGCGTCCAATAGCTTTTTTTTGTTGGAGCTTTTCTTCTGCTACAAGTTTTGTTTATTCCTCGTGACCTTGTTACGTTAATAATTTTTCCTTACATTAGATTTCAACCCTTGTTTCCTCAAACAAATAAATTATATTAAAATAAAAGAAGCTAATTATTTTAAAATTAAAGGAAAAAAATAAAATTTGAAGTTAACTATTAATAAATAAACTTTTTTTATTAGTTAAACAAATTAAAGTAAAAACATCACTGATATATTGTTTTTTAGTTTAAAATAATAAATAAATATTAAAAATATTTATATATATATATATATATATATATATATATATATATATATATATATATATATATATATATATAATGGTATATAATATTTTATATATATTATATAAAGGAAATATATAATATATAAGGTTATGTTATATATGTATATTCTTATATATAATATATCCTTATATATTGTACATCTCCTTTATATAATATATAAAACATCAAAATTTAATTTTTAATATCTTTACCTATTATATATATCTTCATATTTTATATATCCTTATATGTATTTTTATATCTGTAATAAATTAATATGTTGTAAAGAAATATTTATATTAATATAAAAGTAGGTAATTACTTAAAAAATATATAAATTTAAAAAATCAAAAAGGTAAAAAAAACACACAAAATTTGAAATTTACTATTAATAAATAAAATTTTCTCATTAGTTAAACAAGTGAAAGTATAAACATAATTAATATTTTCTTTTTTTTAATTTAAAATAATTTTTTTTAATTGTACCATATCTTTTATAATAAAATATAATTTTTGATCTTTTCAATTACAAATAAATTCTAATGCCCTCTCTCAACAATTCTCTTTCACATTCTCTCATCCTCTTTTCTCTCGATAATTTTCTCTGACATTCTCTCATCCTCTTTTTCATTGTAGTTGCACCAGTTTCCCTTGGTAAGATAAAACCTATTTTTCTTTATTCGATGCCTCGTTTCCTTTCTTTTTTTTTTTTTCCCTGTATGTTTGGGTTTTCTAAACTCCTAGAAGTAATGAATTTTCACTGTGGTTTACTTGACACTTAGGTGATCATTTGAAGCTTGAAAATAAGATATCTTTGTAGAGATCTACAGAAAAATTGTCAAATTTAATCATCAAGAAGGTATGTACAATCTTCTTAGATTATTTTCATGATTATTTCTTAGATTATTTAAAGTTTGAGAACATTGCATTTTAAAATTGTTGTATGACCTTTTGTTTTTTATTTATGTTATAAATAAATTTAACAATCTTGTTTCATTTAATAAACTAAAAATTGAAATCATCTATTCTCTTACATGTTTTACTTTTAACACAAAATAATTGATATTTTTGAATAGGTTACATGTAAATCGGGAAAAATCAAATTGTTTATTACTCCCTCCGTTTCTTTTTAAGTGTCGTTTTAGCAAAAAGCTCTTCCACCAAGACAGTGGATTATTAGAGTTACTTTTTCTATTATACCCTTATTTATTTTTCTCTTTCTAAATAAATTCAATCATACACTCTCTTTTTCCAATAACTAATTGAAAAATTTGAGGTAGAGTTATTGAAAAAATAAGGGTATAAATGACAAATTATAACATTAAATTATAAAACGACACTTAAATAGGAACAAAAAAGTTCTTCTAAAACGACACTTAAAAAGGAACGGAGGGAGTATATTTTTGTGTTGGTGCACAATGAATAAAGATGGTGACAAAGAGAATAATAGAATAACGGCGCAAAAGAGATGAGAGAATAAATGTTGTATTCTACTATTAATGATAGCTATTACAAGGCTATTTATAAGAAAAGAAAATCTTGCCACATAAGCCCTAAAGCAGTAAACTTAGTGAACAAGTCTAAGGAACAACAGTACAGTACTACAAAAATACTAAAGTACCCTTACTACTAAACAGCTAAGCTAATGGGACCCAGATAACATCTTCTGGTCAATACTATCTTCTGAGTAACCATCAGAAGATCAGTCCATCTTCTGAATATTGAATTACTCTTCAATACCACCCCTTAATTCATATTCTTCAATCAAAACTGACAACGCCAATTCCATCCCTCAAGAGCAGAAATTGATCCGTCTTGATCGCCTTCGTCAGAACATCTGCCACTTGCTTCTGAGTGCTAAAGTGCACAACTTCTAATGTTCCATTCTGGACTTGGCTTCTCAAGAAATGATACTTAGTCTCAATATGCTTGCTTCTTCCATGTAACACCGGATTCTTGGCAAGATTGATTGCAGACTTGTTATCAATCATCAGCTTCAGAGGCTTCTTCACCCTAATCTTCAAGTCTTCTAATAGATTCAGAAGCCACACAGCTTGACATGCAGCTACAGCGCCTGCGATGTACTCAGCTTCACAGGTTGATAGAGCAACAACAGGTTGCTTCTTGGAACTCCAAGAGATAGGGCCTCCCAGAAACATGAACAAATATCCAGAAGTACTCCTTCTATCAACTCTGTCTCCACACCAATCAGAATCAGAATAACTCAATAACTCTGATTCTTCCTTTCTCCCAGAAGGAAACAATATGCCAAACTTCAGAGTTCCCTTGACATATCTCAAGACTCTGACAGCAGCTTGGTAATGGGACCACTTAGGTTTACTCATGAACCTACTAACCAATCCAACTGCATAGCATATATCAGGCCTGGTATTACACAAATACCTTAGAGAACATACCAGCTGTTTGAATACCGTAGCATCAACATCTTCACCTTCAGAATCAGAGTCCAACTTCTGATTCACTTCTGACGGTGTAACAACAGCTTTGCAATTCTCCAACTTGAATTTCTTCAGAAGTTCTAACTCATACTTCAACTGATGCAGAATGATACCATCTTCTGAGTACAGAATCTCCATCCCTAGAAAATATGACATTTTCCCAAGGTCTGTAATCTCAAACTCATTCATCAGCACCTTCTTGAACTTCATCAGATCTTCTGGACAACTCCCCGTAAGCAATATGTCATCAACATAAAGACACAACAGAATCATATTGCATCCAGAATGTTGCACATAAACTCCATATTCCATCTCACACTTCTGAAACCCTTGCTTCTTGAAAAATGAATCAATTTTCAAATTCCAAGCTCTGGGCGCTTGCTTCAATCCATACAGAGCTTTGTGTAATTTGTACACCATCCCTTCCTTATTCTTTTTCACAAAGCCAGGGGGTTGTGACACGTATACATCCTCTTGTAATGGACCGTTCAGAAATGCAGACTTTACATCCAGATGCATCAAGGACCAACCTCTGTTCGCAGCTAACGCAATCACCAGTCTGATTGTTTCATGTCTAGCTACAGGAGCAAACACCTCAAAGTAATCTAGTCCAGGTTTTTGAAGAAAACCTCTAGCCACTAGCCTTGCTTTGTGTTTACCAACTGATCCATCTAGCTTCAGCTTTACTTTGAAAACCCATCTGACGCTGATGGCTTTCTTCTTCTTTGGAAGTTCTGTCAGCTTCCAAGTTTTGTTTCTTTCTATAGCCTCAAGTTCTTCTTTCATGGCATTCATCCAGACCTTCTTCTTGAGCGCTTCTTCTATACTCACTGATTCAGAATCTACTAACATGGCGCACTGAATGACCTCTCCTTCTGAGTCAACTTCTGTGTCTTGCAACATGTCAAAATCTGCAAACCTTCTTGGTATAGTTCCGACTCTTTGTGGTCGCTGAGCTACTTCAGAGTCAGCTACTCCAGAGTCACCACCTCCATGATCATCTCCAGAAGCTTGTCCTCCAGACCCTATGTCTTCAGAGTTTTCCCTTCCAGAATCATGACTACCACCAGACTCTGGATCATCATCAGAATCTGGATCAGAATCAGATTCTCCATCTAACTCATCTTCAGAAGATGCTTCATCTTCTGACTTGTCTTCAGAAGATTCTTCATCTTCTGACTCTAACTTTTCTTCAAAAGTTATCTCTACATCAGAAGTTGGTTGAGACTTTCTCCAATCCCAAACTTCTGATTCCTTCACAATGACGTCTCTGCTGACTTCAACTTTGTTAGTCTCTGGACAATAGAGCTTGTATGCACATGTACTGTGGTACCCCACCAATAACATCACTTTGCTTCTATCATCCAACTTCTTCCTTCTAGCTTCTGGAACGTGTTTGTAACACACAGAACCAAAAACCTTCAGATGACTAACACTCTGTTTCTCTTTAGTCCCCTTCTCTAAAGGAACAATTTCCTTCAGCCTCTTTGTTGGACACCTGTTGAGTACATATGCTGCAGTAGCAACAGCTTCTCCCCATAGATTATGAGGAAGCTTCTTCTCTTTAAGCATACTTCTCGTCATATCAAGCAAAGTACGGTTTCTACGTTCAGCAAGACCATTGTGTTGAGGAGTATAAGGAGCAGTAACTTCATGCTCAATTCCATTATCATCACAGAACTTCTGGAATTCTGTAGAGTTATACTCGCCTCCACCATCCGTTCTGAGAATCTTTATCTTCTAACCACTCTGCTTCTCAGCCTTCACCTTGAACTTCTGGAATTCTGTAAACACCTCATTCTTAAACTTAATGAGAGTTACCCACGTCATTCTTGTGAACTCATCCACAAAAGACACAAAATACCTATTTCCTCCAAGTGAAGGTTCTGGAAATGGTCCACACACATCAGAGTGCACTACTCCCAGAGCATGCTTTGCTCTTGGAGCAACTTCTGATACAAATGGCATTCTGGGTTGTTTGCCTTTCATGCATACCTCACATGACTTATCAGGCTTTACAATCTTAGGAATGCCACGTACGAGCTTCTTAGAACTTAGATGCCCCAGACTTCTATAGTTCAAGTGCCCCAACCTCTTATGCCACAGCTTACTATCACCTTCTGAGCCTTCAGCACTCAGACACTCTGTTTCAGCTGTTTCTACATTCACCTTGAATGTTCTGTTGATTCCCTGTTCAGATTGCATACTCAACTTCTGATTGGAATCATACAACTTCAAGAGGTTGTTCTTCATAACAACTGAGAAACCTTTCTCAATGAGCTGACCCACACTCATCAGATTGCTTCTGATTCCAGGAACATACCAAACATCCTTGATCAGAACAGTCTTTCCATTCTTCACTTTGGCTTTGACATTTCCCATACCTTCTGCATATAGGTACTTATCATCAGCACATCTGATCTTTGTCCTCCTTTCAGAGTCAAAGTCTATCAGCCATTGTTTGTTTCCAGTCAAGTGATTTGAACACCCAGTGTCCATATACCACCATTCTGACGAACATCTTTTATCCGACTCTGAAGCCATCAATAGCACAGGTTCATCATCTGATCCTCCTCTGGCTATATTTGCTTCTTCTGATCTCCTTCCTTTGTTTGCCAAACAGTCTCTAGCAAAATGGCCAAACTGTTTGCAACAATAACATTGAACTTTCTTCTTATCCTTTCCCTTCTGATATCTCTTCTCATCAGAAGTTGAGGCTTCCTTCTGGAATCTATCACCACGTCTATGCTTCTGGTCCTTCTTGACAAAAGAAGCCTTCAGAGCTTGCTCAACTTCTCTCTCAGAAGTTCTCTCAGTCAGACGCAACTCTTGTGCTTCTAAACTGCTTTGCAACTCTTCTATTCTCATGGTTTCCAGATCTTTAGAATGTTCAATGGATACAACAATATAATCAAATTGAGGAGTAAGTGACCTCAATATCTTCTCTATGATTACTTGTTCAGAAAGAGTTTCTCCACAAGCCTTCATCTCATTAGTGATCACAATCACTCTAGAGATATACTCAGAGACTTTCTCATTGTTCTTCATGTTGAGATTCTCATATTGCTTTCTCAGGGATTGAAGCTTCACCTTCTTCACTGATACGTCACCACCGTAACACCTGACCAGTATATCCCACGCCTCCTTTGACGTCATAGAATCAGCAATCTTCTCAAACACATTCACATCCACACATTGATGGATGAAGAACAACGCCTTTTGGTCTCTCTTCTTCGTCTCTCTCTGCGCTTCTCTTTGTTCTTCCGTTGCATCCGCTGCAACCGGAATATATCCTCCAGTGACAAGATCTAGAACATCTTGAGCACCAAACAATACACGCATTTGAATCATCCATCTATTCCAGTTTTTACCATCAAGAACTGGAAGTTTGGTATTCAAGTTGCTTCCACTCATCTTTAAACTTGTGCAGACAAAAACAGATTTCACTCACACTCACACAGTGTTTCCCAACCCACAAACAATCAAGAAAAATGTGATTCAACATAACTTTGTTTCCCAGAAACAAAATCAATCACACAGTCACACAAACTCACGTTCACTCGTGTTTCCCTGTGTTTGGAACTGGAGCTCTAGATTCCAATTGTTGGTGCACAATGAATACAGATGGTGACAAAGAGAATAATAGAATAACAGCGCAAAAGAGATGAGAGAATAAATGTTGTATTCTACTATTAATGATAGCTATTACAAAGCTATTTATAAGAAAAGAAAATCTTGCCACATAAGCCCTAAAATAGTAAACTTAGTGAACAAGTCTAAGGTACAACAGTACAGTACTACAAAAATACTAAAGTACCCTTACTACTAAACAGCTAAGTTAATGGGACCCAGATAACATCTTCTGGTCAATACTATCTTCTGAGTAACCATCAGAAGATCAGTCCATCTTCTGAATATTGAATTACTCTTCAATATTTTGAAGTATTGTAAAAAAAAAAAAACTCAATGAAATATAATTTCTTTGGAGTATTCTAAATTCTAGTTTAGGATTATTTAGTTAACTAAATGTATGTTACAATAGATATTTGAAATATTAGCATCGTTTCAGGTTATTATTTGGTGTTTATTTTCCTACGTTATTAGTGTAACAATTAGTTAATAAAAAAGATTTCGTATGAAACTGTATGTGTGACATTATCAATAATTAAAATTTCATCAAATAATTTAAAGATTTTAATAGTTATGATTGATTGTCAATCTAAAAAATATAAAATGTGTTACTAATGACTAATATGTGATTTATTATTGCTTTGTTGGATTGATTGTCAATGACTTATATAGGATTTATTATTGTTTTATTTGATTGATTGTTAAACAATAAAATTTTATTTTGAATGTTGATAATATTTAATTTCATTTTCAACCTTTTACTTAGGAACATAATCCTTATAAATTAAACAACCCTCAATCTTACATTTTCCAGTAACATATGTTTAGAATAGATTTTGCTATTATGATTTGGCGAATCTTGAATGAAATTTATGGTGAAAGTAGGGTATATAATGGAACCATGAGGTATGATATCATATTACACCACTCTTTTAATATAAAGTAAGGTAAAGTGAACCAAATTTGTTAGGTAATTATATGTTTCCACCTTAATTTATTACTTATATTTACTTAATATGTTAATTTTTATTTTATTGATTTTCTTTTAGTAGTATTATATATTGGTTGAGTTTAACCTTCAATGCATGATACACTTCTTCATTTAAAATACATGTTCTCATCTCACAATAAGTAAAGCGAAATAAATCTCTATAATTTAGAGAAGAAACTGACGACTAAATTATTTCAAATCTAAGATATGCATGTAAATTTAGATGTACATGATTGCATAAATTTTTAGCTTACTAACTTTTTTTTTGGTTATATTTCTTACATGGAATCATATGTATGGATTCAAACTAAGGATGGTTTATTTCAACAAATAGAAAAGTCGGTGGCTAAGTGTTGCCCAATCATTTGTCGGGAAATTGTTCAAAATTATAAGGGGTTTTCTAAAGTCTCTGCGGTATCTCTTCCACCTTGTGTTACATCTACAATGTTTGATTTAATACTTGATTATTGTCGATCTTATCAAATAATAGGACGCCCCGAAAAGGTATGGAATATTGTTAACTCTCATGATTCAATTTTTTCTTGTTTTGAGAAGAAATTTATAGTTTTTCAGTCCTCCTAATTTGTTTCCTAAAAAAAAGTTTAATTCAAATTATTAGACAAGCGAAAAAAATTAAACTCAAATTTAATTATGTCACTAAACTTTGAAATTTCAAAATTACGAATAAATATATATTTTTTTGTAAACTTTTTGTTAATTTCTAATAATTAGAGATATTCTAGTTAAAATATTTTACACTACAAGTATTTTCATGTGATTGCTACTATTATAGGACTGCAAAGCCTTTGCCGAGACTTTCATTTCAAAAGATGTAAAGACTTTGATTGAGTTAGGAACTACTGCTGTAAGTCTGGAAATAACACCATTGGTTGACTTGACTTGCAAAGAACTTGCTCAACAAACTAAAGGAAAAACTCCTAAAGAAGTTTCTAAACTATTTCATCTAAATGATGACCTTGACGAGGTATGTGGATATGATCTATATCTAGTTATGCGACCCTTAAATAAAACTATGATGTTTCTTAAATTTTATTGGAAATTTTGATAGGAGGAAAATTTTGATAATATCAAAAATATGACTGGTTATTCACGGATCCTACTTTTCAAGAAGTTTTCTGAAATAAAGAATCAAGAACTACGAGTGAGAAAGACATTGAAGGCATGCTCTATCTTTTCAGTTACATACGTTTCTAAAGAATGAAATTGATATATTCTCTTTCAATTATTTAATGAAAATTATATAATAAAACTTCTTGTGTTTCATGATGTTAAGGTTGTGGAGAAACCAAAAGATGAACGCTCGATTAATGATTTACTTAAATGTATTAATGGGCCAGATTGTGGTAATATTTAATGTTTTCCTTAGAAATCACTTTTTTATAGCCTATTTTTTTCTTCCATTTTTTCATTCCTATTTTTTATTTATTTATTAAAGTCTCCTTAGAGATTATAAAACTTTTATAAATTTTATTTTTTATTTTCTCTATCATAAAGATACAAATAAATTGACATATATGGTAGGTACTTCAACAATTAAGAAGAAAAAGAAGATTAGGAGAAAGGAGGGAAAAACAAAAGATATTTCTTCAAAAAATACAATAGAAAATAATAACAATAATAAGGTTAGACTCTTACCATATATTATATTTCAGAATAACTTATGAGAGTGTTTGCATGTGAGGTATCCTCATTTTAATGCATTTTAAGATCAACATTTTTCATGGTCTTACCTAGAATTTTTGTTTGTATTCATCTTCAATGTTCATGTAATGCATTAAAGACCTCTTCAAGTAAATACAATGAAGCAGATTCTAAAGATGATTTCGATCCATTAATGAAACACTCTAAAGGGGATTCTGAAGATGATTTAGATCCTTTAGTGAAGAAGGAAATTGACAGGTTAGTTACATTCTTCTTTTAGTTCTTTAATTATTTTTTAATAAGATCGAACAAATAAATGTCCATATAACTATGTTTCTACTTTAAAATTAATATTTTTGAGCATCCAACATGTGTGATCGCCTAAAAAGGCGAAAAAGATTCCTTATATATATATAACACATTTAAAACAGATATTTGCTTAATTTTGTAAAGAAATACATGGTTATTTAATTGTTAAAATTTTTATTTATTATATATTTATTAATTATTATGTTTTTATATATACAGGGAGGTGAAATATTTTACTAGGCTATTAAATTTAAATTGGTCTGAAAGGATACAAATATTACCTTTAGGACAAACCAAATGATTAACACCCTTGTCTGTGATATCAAATGGTTCAACATGTTTTACAAAGAGAATCTTACAAATAAAATGATAGTTACTCAGAGATTTATGTTTCTTCATTTATAACTCGAATGCGCTTGTTTGAGCATAATTTTATCACTCAAATTAAAAAATGTAATTGAAGCTAGTTAGTTATCTTTATTTTTAATGTATTTTTATTGTATTATTTCTAGAGTTGTTGTATTATACTTTTTTGGGGAAATATTTTGTTCTTTTCTATAAGACTCTGTTTAAATTTTAAACGTGTTAATTATTTTTACCAACATATCCTAATTTATTTTACATAATTGTTTGTTATCAACAATAAATGATAACATGATATCTCTCTCTCTCTCTCTCTCTCTCTCTCTCTCTCTCTCTCTCACACACACACACACACACACACAAATTAAACATGTAAAAACAATATCAACTACTTGCGAATTTAATACTACTTTCATCTGATACAAAAATAGTGGGTGTGGATTTAGGGTTTCGGTTGAGGTGTGGGTATTTGTCATGTATATTTATTTTGCTTTTGTTAATTAGTAAAAAACCAAAAACAACTAAAATAATCCTTTTTCAAAAATACCAAAAGCAATTTGATTAATATCATAAATTTTCTTTTCACTTAATTTGAACCATTGTATACATTTAATAGAACTGAACTTATTGATTACTCACCTTAATTCATACTTATCAAATCATTTTCATTTTCAATCCCTGGTCCAACAGTAAGCCTTTTTCATAATTCAATTTAAAATGCACCATCGATTAAATTTCATTTTCTAGCCCAAGTGCAATCATTCACTTAAAAAAAATCAATCAATCAACTATTTCTCGCCCATGTGCGATTGTTATTTTACTTTTTTTTGCCTATATATGTGCAACTTTTAAAACCAAACAAAGTCAAACTCTTGATCATTATCAAGCCCATTTTGAAAACTAAATTCAAACTAAACCATTTTTCAAAAAGTCAAAACACTTGATCATTATCAAGCCATTTTTCAAACCTAACCAATCTAGTGTAGTTCCCTAGAACTACATATGTCTTGAGTTTCTCATTGTACCTGAGGATACATATGAGCGAGATCCAACGTCTCGTCACACAACCTTTTTCTTTTTTCACCCTTTTAAAAAAATTATTGGCCAACTTTTAGAAAAAGCAAAAAATATTTTGTCCAAGTGCGAGCATTTTCACCTTTCACCCAAGTGTGAGCTTATTTACCTTCTCGTTCAAGTGCGATTCCTTTTTCAAATCCCCTTTTTTCGCCCAAGCGCGAACCCTCTATCTAACACTCTCCGTGTTGGTCTAGACTCTCGTTCGTGTCACCTAAAACAAAAACAAGTAAGTTCACTAAGAACTACATAGCCTTGAGTTTTCCATCGTACTTGGAGATACATAAGAGTATGATTCAAAGTCTCGTCAGGCCCATTAATTAAATACCAATAACATTTTCCTTTCTTTCTCGCATAATGAGTAGAAAATAACGTAAGCATAAGCAAACATTCGATACGAGACTAACTAAATATGTCCCGTTGAGTACAATATATGTGAAGGGTGCTAATACCTTCTCCCTGTATAACCGACTCCCGAACTCTAATTTGGTTGCGATGACCTTCTTATCATTTCTTTCGCGAGTTTTATTGATATTTTTCCTTTCCTTTTAGAATAAATAAAGTTCGGTGGCGACTCTGTAATTTTTCGAGTGTTCCTTACACTTGGGTATTTTTCGCGCCGCGACATAGCTTTCTTAATTCGAGTGATTTTGTAAAAGGGATCCTATATTTAGGACTGAGGTAATAATAAGTAGCAAATACAAATCTCTAAATCTATATTAATGTCTTTAGGGTTAAATATACAATATCCCCTGCAATGTAGGCGAGATTCGGTTTTCCCCCTGTAAATTTATTTTTTTAAATCCCCCTTGAAATGTTAAAAGTCTATGCCTTTTGCACCCTAGGTGCACAAGTTATCCCTCTATAATATATATTTTTATTTATTTACAGCTTCCAAATTCAGTGTTCAAATTATACGGTTAAGGGGGAATTCAAAAAAATATTATAGGGGGATAAAGCAAAACTCGTCTACATTTCAAGGAGGTATCGTATATTTAAACTATGTTTTATTCAATCAAAACATTAAATTTGGATTTTTTTTCATCATTCTAAATTGTGTCAACTCATTTCACATAGTTTTACAATATTGTACTTTAGTGTGAAGGTTGCGAAAAATAAAACTATTCAAAAAATTTCAACACTTTTCATAAATTTCTTTTCTCTCCACCACCTTACCCACACATACTCCATGCTATTATAGATAGCTTAAATAAACACCTCACTCTTGATTAATCCCTATCCCCAAAATATAACTCTGAGTATTTTATTTTCTAAAATTATTTCTAATACCCTACACATACAAATTATTACTAACACCCTACACTTACAAGAGACCTTGACACCACATATCCACCAAAAACTTAAAGGTAATGGGGGTATGGGCCACTTATCTTATAAATCCAACATTTCATCAATTCTTAGTTGATACGAGACTTGAATAATTGAAACTCAACAATCTCCCCCACAATTGTGAGTCACCCGCATTACTAGTCTTGATCCAAACTAGGATCCACTTCCACTCTACCATCGGTTCAACTAGTACTCAGATACCACTAGTTGGGGAAGTCCGAGGAGCGAGGCCCATAAGTGTCAATGGGCAAAACGTTCATGGTTACAATAGATATTGACACCATATATACCCAAAATCTCAAGGTAATAAGGGTATGAATCACCTCTTTTATAAACCCAACTTTTCCTCCATTCCTATTTGATGTGGGGCTTTAACACTTGAAACCCAACAACCAAGATGTTGGAATTAAGCCCCAATTTAGGAGTTGACTCAAATCAATCTTAATGAACAAGAATCAATCTTTCTAATTGATTTCACCTCTTATTCTTCATTCTTCACTTGAGTGAATCAACCATACTTTGGTTGCAAGATGATTCACGCTTCATAGAAATTTTTAGAAGAAATAAAGATGAATTGGGGAAGAAAAGAGAAATTAAGGTTTGAGAGAAAATGGGAAGAAAAAGAAGATTCTTCAGAGTTTCTCTCTACTTTCAAACGGAAATTTTACTCAATTTTTTTCCACGCATTAAGGGTATGAATCACCTCTCTTATTTATAGCTGAGATTACTTGTACACCAAAAAATATCTAACTAACTAACTAACTCAGCTAAAACATGCAAAAATGCTAAGTTTAATTCCTTCGAGGCTAGCTCCTTCAACAACTATACATTTTGACTACTACATGCATTTCAATAACTACTTATTGTATTCTATTCTCCGTCGAATACCGCTAATATAGACTCTATCGAATTCCTACTTCGACAAAAAGAATTACACCATCAACAAACACTTAGACCATTGATTATGATGCCATATCAATTTATTGTTCAAATTGATGTGGATGGAAGTGTATAAAGAGGTTCATGAAGATTGCACACACCCATTGCACACAACTCAAGTAATCTTATTAGATATTGATTTTTGATTCCAGTCATTTCATTTTTCCTCAACTTCTATATTTCTATTATGTTTTCTATGTTTCTTTAGCATCATCTTTCATGTCATTGAGGCAATTAATTAGTTATCTTCAATAGTGTATTTTCCGTTGCAGTGCTTTCAATGTTTTACAAGCAAAGGGACATCCAAAACAAAAATAATACAAAGATTTTCAAAATATTGTTAAAGAATCTTTCTTTGCTGATGATTACTCTAAGATCCTTAAAAACCCAAACAAAGTAAATTTTTTTGACCCTTTTGTATTGAGGCCATAGTCCAAGAAATTAAGAGGAGAAGTTATAATCCTCAAAATTTAAGAGTGATATACTCGTTGGTCTCACTATTGCAAATCTTTACACACCTCAAGTAAATTTTCCTTATGATGCTAGTATATATAGTTGTAATTCATATCAATTTCTCCATATTTTATTTTCTAATAAGACTTTTAAAAATAGGCTATTGGATACTCCAAGCTTTCACATTTTCCTCTATAATATGGATTGTGTATAAATCTTGTCTCACATTCCGAGTTTTGTTTTTTGTTGTTGCAATTTTTGATGTTGAACTAAAATTTTCATATGTTTTGGTGTGTACTGAAATGATGTTTTGATCAGATTGATGTACATACCAATTAATTTGTTGGGCCATCAAGTATTGTTGATAATGATAAATAAAATATAAAAATTGTAGATAATGGTGTAGTTCAGTGTGAAAAGTGGAACTTACATGTTTTTGGTGATGGTTGGTAGGAAAAACTAATATGTGTAATGCTAGATGATTTTCCATGTACTAGAATAAACAAACCTACTAATGGCTTATTTGAAACACAAGAGTGGATGCGTGAAAGACTTGTTACTAAATATTGGTTGAATTTTAGTGTTTTAGTGTATGGTATAAATTTTGTTATATTTGAATGAAATATAATATGAATTAGATTTCATAATTTATAGTTATATATTTTTCATTTTAAAAATGTATTAATAATTTTATTTTAGTTTGATATATGAATATTTACCTTTTTAAATATATAATATTTTGAATGTTAGTTTTATGAAATTATTTATTTATTTGATTGTAACTTTTGATAATTTATAAATATTTAAAAAAGCCAACAATTTTATCAAGAGTTAAAACTATTTTCAAAAATATTAAAATTAAAATTTAACATAAGTTTAAACTGTTACGAAACATTTGAACTGTGAAAATTTCATATTTTAGATAATTAGCAACCCTCGTCATAAATCTTAAAAACAAAATGTAAAAAAATTAATAACGATAACAATTGCTATAATTATATTTTGGAGGTAATTTTGCGGCTGTTTTTTTAATGGCACACTCAATGAGATCCAAAACAAAATATATTGAAACGAAAAGTGATATACAAAATGAGGAGGGGGCCAAACCAACTCCTACAAGAAGCTATAGTGAGAAAGACCAAACCTATTTTTAACAAGGCTTTCTCTAATTACAATAGGAGGGTGACTACCAAGTGAAATTAGGTAAACAACCCTAAGTTTTTTAGAGTGTCTGCACATTGATTACTTTTTTTTTATAAATGCAAGAGATCAAAAAGTTTATCATCATGAAACTCTTTTTTACTTTGTAGCGGAGGACTAATATATATATATATATATATATATATATATATATATATATATATATATATATATATATATATATATATATATATATATATATATATATATATATATATATATATATATATATATATATATATATATATATATATATATCATCTAATAATATTTACATTATCCCCAATTTAAAATCATGCAAGTTAAATTTACATTAACATGCAACAAGGTTAAGTGTCATCACATGGAACAAAGACAATGTATTAAGTATGAAACCTTCAATTGTTTAGGCTCATAATATTCTTTATCATTATCCCCAATTTAAAAAAGACTTATTCTCAAGTGAAACTATGTTTTATCTTCTTATAGACAGTAGCATTAATCTACTAATACATAATAAAACAAGAATTTTCTTAAAATATGTAAACAAATACCATTGATTAATCCTTCTATTTCTGAGTCCAAGACCGTCCAAATAAAAAGTCCATACCAACATATTATAAATGTTGCTTATAAAATGGTAGGGATTGTATAGTGTTGATAATCACTTTATCCACCTCTAGGATGAGAATATCTGCTGGAAATCCCATAATACCTCTGACTTCGGAGATGCATCTCCGAAATCATTTTTTTCTTCTATTTTTTCAGAATTCGGAGATGCATCTTCGAAAACATCAATTTTTAGGTGTTTTTGGAAATGCATCTCCGAAAACACTCATTTTCACATTTTTCATTATTTCGGAGATGCATCTCCGAAATATGCTCTGAATTTTTCTTTTTATTCAAATCAATGATTAATCTCATATTTTACATTAATCAACAAAATAGAATCGAATAAATACGAATAAAATATAACACGTAAATATAAATAAAATAGCAATATTATAAATACGAAAATAGTTGTACGAGTAAGTGCTAAGTGTCAATATAATACAACCCGAATACAAAAAAGTCAAGAATAAAATATAAATAGGCAACTGCTACTGAGTATGCCTAACCCTAACTCCCTGAGACCTCCTCTGCCTCCTATACGCCGCCGCACCGGCCGCGTCACTGACCCGTCTCAGAGAGGTGTTTTCGGAAATACACTTAGAAAACAACCTGCAAATACCATTTTTTTGCAGAAACCCATTTCTTCCCTGAATGCTTCAAATCCCATTTTTTCCTATCTAAACACACACATTGACGTATAATAACTAAACCCTATAACATTTTGCTAATTTCTAACAACCTTACTATGAATTTCAATCCTAGAGTTTAAGGTTGTAAAACTTACAAAGTGGAAGCTTTGAATGTAGCATTTGAAGTAGTCGTTGAATGTTGTAGAACAACTTTAGATGTCAAACTAAATGTAGTAGTAGGAAGAAATGGAGAAATTTTTGGAAATTTTGTGTTTTAGGATAAAATGAAAAAGGAGGGAGACTGTTTTGTTTAAACTTCAAAACGCAGATATTTTCGGAGATGTATCTCCGAAAACACCTTATTTTTAGATAAAAAAGTAATTTCGGAGATGCATCTCGAAAATCACCATTTTTTAT
Organism: Vicia villosa; assembly: GCF_029867415.1. Taxonomy (NCBI): domain Eukaryota; kingdom Viridiplantae; phylum Streptophyta; class Magnoliopsida; order Fabales; family Fabaceae; genus Vicia; species Vicia villosa. Next base: position 111,226 of record NW_026704948.1, read on the forward strand.
GACTTCAGATATGCACTTCTAAAATATAGGAGCGTTTTAGGAATTTTACGCAGATATCTAAGAAGTTTGAGGTGAATAAAGAAATGGTCATAGTGTTTTGTTTTTACTTTAGGTTTGGCCGATGTGAAAAACTTCAATATTTGAATATGAACTTTAACATTTTTCTTTAGTTTTGACATTATAAATTTTTCTCATTCAAACTGATCACTTGAAAATTTAAAGAGAATCACTCTCCACTCATAATTTTCACCTTAAGGTTTAAAGGTCTTCTGTCATTCATATCCCATCCTTAATATGAAAATATTTTAATAGCACGTCAGTGATCTAGCAAATCATTAAATCTAGGTATGAAAAACTAATATTATATGGCACATTTGTTAATATATTTGCTATTAACATACACATTTTTTAGTGTTATACCACCTTTTTAGAAGACAATACCCAATATATACCTCAATTTCAAGCTATATATCAAAATATTATATAAAAAAAATATAACTTGTAGAGCCTCCGCCAAATGAAAGAGCGAACCCTTATAAAATTTTAGAGCATGCATTGCGTTTTTGTAATTTAAAATTAATATTTAAAATGAATAAATATTAAAATAAAATAAAAAATAAAGTATCAATCTTATAATTTACACTAAAATTTTACATTTGAATGATTCAAATTTTATGTAATCAATTATCATCGTTTTTTTTTTTCAATAGGCAATTTGTGCCTAGCCGGATTTGAACCTGAAACCTTGAAGGGAGCATCAATTATCATTGTGAAAATTAAGATCTACGATAAACCTCTCTATTTTTTGAAGAATACATTTTTAATATTGTATTTTATTTCTCTAATCATTAAGTTATTTCATTAAATCTTACTAAGACGGTGTGAATAACCTTATTGAAATAGATGATCTTTTATCTCTTAACCTTTGGTAAATTTACCTCTCATCCATAAAATGATGAAGATTTAATTATTTTTTTAAAATATTAGATAAAAAAGGAAATATAAACAAAATTATTAAATTTTTTGACTACGTGTTGACGCAATAAAGCGTCAAGCAAAAGATTTGGAAATATTCCGAGTTTTATCGTCTCCACAGGGATTGGTGCGAGGGAAAGAACGCCGTTTAAAACTTTCCGCGTTTCTGAGCTTGGGTTGAATGGTTTAAAATATGAACATAAAAAGAAAACATTCTTTGAAGAAAAGAGAACTCGTGGGGATTGAATTTTAACTACCAGTCAAATACTTAAGTCTACTGATCAATTGTACGCAGTCTAAATCACTCTTCAATATCATCACGTATCGCTCACAACCAGGTTATGTCTAGCCCAGAGTTGAGAGAACAATCGTATTGTCTCGTAGGCGATGTCTCGTGCAACTCAATAATATAAAAGCATTAAGAACCCAGTGACTTTTGTCTCGTATGTGAGAGGATCACGTTGCTATCTATTATAACATCTATCATCCCCTTAACGCTTTTGACTTTCGTAGCTCTATGAAAATATGATGGGTCTCATATAAAGCTCTTTCTACTTGGATATCCATATTTTCAAAGTTTGTCTTGCTTCATTGTTTTAGTTCTCCCTGCAACCTTTGAATCTTATATATAATTTTGATGCATCAGATTTTCTTCCACAGGTTTATTCCAATTGCACGCAATCACCATGAAACAGTCTTTGTAACACCCCAAATCTACCCCGCAAGTATATGCGAAAATCAGAGTGCATTCAAAAATATTCATCAAAAGATGGGATGTCACATTTCAACTTAACTAAACAAACATACTTATATTACATTTAATAATGATACATAGCATTCGGAAACATAACTTCATCCACAACTACCAACTTCAACTTATAAACCTCTTTCAATTCAACTTAACATAAATGTCAATATAGAATACAATAGTTAAACAATAACGACTAATCCCCCCAAGTGCTACGTATCATAGCAATAGACACCAACTCGACTTGCCATAAAGCAACATAAAGACTTCACATAAATAACCTGGAACATCCACGACTAATCTTGAGTACCTGCCCATTTCCCATGGTAGGGGAAATATCAACAAAGGGGTGAGATATATTACAATATAAAGGAATGCATTATAACTAATATAGGAGATATAAATCATACATAATTTCACCACTTCGCATCATATAACATCTTACAACAGATTTCATCGCAAAACAACTTATCAATATAATACAACTTTCAAAACGACAACCATGTCATTAATCAATTAAGACAACATATTCAAATTCACAGTTATACTATCATCACGTCACAACAAACATATCATCATCTCAACAATTCAAATCACAATTCAAATGTAACTCGAATGTGACTCAAACTTATGCATATGCATGTGGTACCATTTGGAGTAAAACTCCCACGTCTCAAATTTTCCATTGGACACACGTCACTATTTTCCATTAAGGCCACGTCACTTTTGCCATTAAGACCACGTCACTTTTATGCAATGGATGCGACTCAATGATGCACATCCACAAATACCACATAAACAATACGTCAAAACATCGTCTAAACCACCATCGAACATTATCAATTAAATGTCGAACTTCAACAAAAAAAATCATCATCATTCATAAGAATGCATCACTTCACAATCACATCACAATTACAACTTATCAACAATGACCATTGGGTCTACGACAACAACGACAAATTCATCATATTACAGCAACAACAACAACTCATCATGTTACAACAACAACAACAAATTCATCATGTTACAACAACAACAACAACAATTCATCATGTTACAAGAACAACAACAAATTCATCATGTTACATCAACAACAACAACAACAACAACAACAAATTCATCACATTAATAACAACAACAAATCCATCATCATATTACAACAACAACGAGTCCATCATGTTAATAAAAACATCATCAATTCTTCTTATTAACAACAACGTCAACACATTCATCATATTCCATAATTCAAGCAATCATCATAACCCGTTATATTTAACTTCCTAATAAAGACATATTCATTGTTAATTCATCACATGGCATCACTGGAGTTTAACGTAGGAAACTCAAAGAAGCGAAGAAGAGGCACGAAAAAAGGAAAAGGAACAAGAACAAAATGATGAAGGGAAATTCAGGTAATAACGAAGAAGATAAAGAAGGAAAAGGAAGAGATGAACGTGAAGACACGTGAAAAGAAGAGAAAGATTGAAAAAATCAGAGGAATCTCACTTCTGGGGGGTATAAGAGGAAGAGATGTTAACACTTGGCAGCGAATCATAGGGAGAAAAATACTGAATGAAAAAATTTATATTATTTCCATTGATTTTCCAGAGTAAACATGAGGGTTATTTATAACAGCCACAATACAAGTGGGCTTGACAAGTAAAAGGAAAATAAAGCCGTTGGACTTTTACAACGGAAACCCAATAAAAATAGAATTTATTATTGTTTAACAATTTTAACCTTAAGGTTTAAAGGTCGCCTGTCATTCATATCCCTTCCTTAATATGAAAATATTTTAATAGCATGCCAGAGATATAGCAAATCATTAAATCTAGGTATGAGAAACTAATATTATATGGCACAGTTGTTAATATATTTGCTATTAACATACAAATTTTTTAGTGTTATACCACCTTTTTTAGAAGATAATACCCGATATATACCTCAATTTCAAGCTATATATCAAAATATTATAAAAAATATATAACTTGTAGAGCCTCCGCTGTCGCACGCTCGCGAAAAATGAACAGAGTCCCCACTGTGAATACAAGATTACACTCAAAGATGTTTTTGATTTATGGCAAACTCAAATAAGCATTCAAACAACAAGGCGGAAGCAGAAAACTCAAAGAAAAGCAAGCATTGATCACTCAGCATAGTACAGGTTGATCTATTATACTTATAGGTCGACTCAACACAAGCAGATCAAGAAGAATGTAGAAAACCAGCAGTTAGGTCGACCTACTGTCAACCCAGGTCGACCTAAAATGGAGAAAAATCCATATACTTCTGCTAGGTCGACTCACACATCATCTAGGTCGACCTAAATTGATGAAATTTACATACCAGTCTGCTAGGTCGACCTACACAACAACTAGGTCGACCTAATCTGAGAAAATGTCCCCAGAATGCATTTGAAGAAGATTCTGGTCGACCTACTCCTTAAACAGGTCGACCTAACTGGGAGCAAAATTCTGCAAGCTCTGCTAGGTCGACCTAAGCACTACAAGAGGTCGACCTAACTGATCAAGAATGCCAAAAATTCTGTTTCTCTCATCTCCAACTGTTAAGCTATCATATATATTGTCCAAGGTTCATTATTCAAAACAACACCAACGACTGAAAGATACACAAACGCTTCTCATCTTCGTTCTTCATCATCTCCAACACAATTACACATAATCATTCTTGCGTTGCGGGTTAGTGATGAGTTCGATAACGTCCATGGAACGGAATTGAAGATTCCTAGTGGGTGAAGGTTTGTGGGGTTTGTTGGTGAATAAAATCTGCGGGTTTTGTCCTCCACGACGGGTGGTTCTTGGGGGTTTTTATCAAGAGGCGTTCATTGAGGATTCGGCTGAGTGTAACGATTGAGGAACGGGGAGTTCAAGGAATCAAGACACTGCAGAAGGGAATCAAAGTGAAGCTCTTGGATAACCTTGATCTTGCTCAAGATTAAGGGGGAAGAAGATTCAAAGGATCGACATAATTGGTTTATCGTTTATCGCTTTGCTATCTTCTTTGTATATACTACTTTCAACATTAATGAAAGATTACCCAATTTCAGTTTGGAATTGGGGGCAGACGTAGTCGTAGCGAGGACGATCGACGAACTGCCTAAACAAACATCGTGTTCTTGTCGCTTTTACTTTTTCATTTACATTCTGTTCATATTTGGTTATAATAGCAAATTGATCAACGATTCGAGTGTTAAGATTGTGAATTAAGAACTTACATAAACATCACAATCCACCACACATTGAATCACCTTCAATTTGATCATTATCACCAAGTGTTTGTATATTTGTTTCTATCAATCTTACTGCATTGCAAACATTGTCCATCATACAAGAAGTTAATCTGATTTTCAATAAGAGCAACGCTTTGATTCTGCAACGTATACTCTTATCACTTACCTCAAGTCTTTGACTGGTTTTTAAACACATATATAATCGTTTCGATAGTGGTTCGGAATAGACGCGAGTCGATTCAGAATCACTTCCGCTGAAAAGTCGTTTAACTCCGTAAAATTGTGAACGATCTATTCACCCCCCCCTCTAGATCCTAAGGCCAGCGTCTAACAAGTGGCATCAAGAGCTCTGGTTTATTCCGTGCTATGTGAAACACTTATTGGAAAGATGGCTTCCGGACCTAAAGGGGCTCACAATAGAGCTCCAGTTTTCAACGGTGAAAACTATGGCTATTGGAAGGATTGTATGTGTGTCCACATCAATGCAATTGATAGGAACATCTGGACAGCTATTGTCAATGGTCCCTTTCAGATCACCATGACAAATGCAGCTGGTGCAGTTGTTCCAAAACCAGAAAATACTTGGGATGCTGAAGATGAAAAGAGATATGCATACGATTGGAAAGCGAGAAACATTCTAATCTCAGCTCTAGGAGTTGATGAATACTATCGCGTTTCCCATTGTAGATCAGCTAAAGCTATGTGGGACACATTGCAAGTTGCCCACGAGGGAACGGATGATGTCAAACTAGCTAGGATCAATACGTTAACTCAAGAGTTCGAACTCTTCCACATGGAAGATGGTGAATCCATCGAAAACATGCAGAAGAGATTCGTTCATCTGAAAAATCGGTTAAATTCTCTTGATAGACCTGTTTCCAATGCAGTTGCTACTAACAAAATCTTAAGATGTTTGAACAGGGAATGGCAACCCAAAGTTACAGCAATAAAGGAAGCAAATGATCTAAACACTTTAGACATCACAACTCTATTTGGTAAACTAGAGGAACATGAACAACACCTTAAATGCCTTGACATGCATGAGAAAAGGACAAAGAAAGAAAAGAACATGGAGAAAGAGGTAGAGAAGAAGTCAATAGCTCTAAAAGCTTCGAGCTCCAAGACCTCAAAACGAGAGCCAAAGGATAGTGACACAAGTGATGACGAAGACTCCGATGATGAGGAAATGAGACTGTTTGTGCGAAGATACAACAAATATCTAAAGAAAAATGGAGCAAAACATTCTGACAAAGGCTTGATCAACTATAGAAAGCAATCAAACATGTTCAAACAAGATGACGACAACAAGGGAAAAATCAAAGGTCTTTGCTTCAATTGTGAGAAAGCCGGTCACTACAAACCGAATTGTCCATACCTTAAGAAAGAAAAGGAGAAGAACCAAAGCAAAGGTCATAACAAATCTAAAAGAGCCTACATAGCATGGGAAAGTGATTCATCTAGTGAAAGCTCATCAAGCGATGAAGAAGAATCAGCAAACCTATGTTTCATGGCTCATCAACACAAGAAAAAGAAAGCTGTAAGTCATCTTAAACCTGAACTCGTAGATAAGGTATCTCATTCTCAACTAAAACTTGCTTTTGAAGAATTACATAGAGATGCAATTAAAGCTTTCAAACTTTTGGCCTCAAATAAGAAAATATTTTCATATCTTGAATCAAAAGTTGAGAAAACCAAAAAGGATATGGAAGCTTTAAAGCAATCTATGCTAGACATTCAAAAGGATAAAGTTGAAATAGATCCTACATCATGGTTTGGTTGTGAGACATGTCACATTTGGCAAAAAGAAGTAAGAGATCTAAAAGCCAAGTTAGACAAGGCTCTACAACCAAAAGTGACTTTTGCGGTTGATCCAAACAAGTTCAAAAGATCGTATACTCCTTTATATAGTAAATACACTTTTGTACCAAAAGTATCAACTAGCAAAACTCCATATTCTCATCATATTACCTGTCATTATTGTTGCAAAAAGGGACATACCATTGAAAAATGCAAATTTAGGAGAATTTTAGTTCCTAAAGGAGTATTTCAATGGTTGCCTAAGTGCAACAAATTGTGTACTCACTACCAAGGACCCAATGAAAATTGGGGACCTCCCTCTTTAAATTAATCTTGCAGGAAAAGTGTCTTGACATTGCCGAAAGGTTGTGGTTCCTTGATAGCGGATGTTCAAGACACATGACTGGAGACCTATCTCTTTTCTTTGAGTTTCAAGCAAAGAAAAAGGGGTATGTCACCTATGGAGATAACAATCGGGGAGCCATACTTGGTAAAGGAAGTGTAGGTCTTTCATTTAATGGTGCAGGTCCATCCACTGAAGACATTGTCAAGGATAAGGAAGATGAGAATGAAAGTATTGTAAAGAAAGATGCTGAGAGAGAGAAAGATGAGTCTCACAATGAAAATGAAAAAGAAAGCATCTCAAACAATGAAGAACTTCCCAAGGCCTGGACAAATGTGAAAGACCATCCAATTGACAATATAATAGGAGACATCTCAAGGGGCGTTACAACACGCTCAAAGATAAGTAACTTCTGTCATCATTTTGCTTTTGTTTCACAAGTTGAGCCGAAAAACGCTAAGGATGCATTACTTGATGAGCATTGGCTAATGGCCATGCAAGAAGAATTAAACCAATTTAAACGGAATGATGTTTGGGACTTAGTCCCTCATCCGGGAGATCATCAAGTAATAGGCACTAGATGGGTTTTTCGTAACAAACTTGATGAAAACGGTGTTATTACTAGAAACAAAGCTAGATTAGTTGCCCAAGGTTATAATCAAGAGGAAGGTATTGATTATGAAGAGACATACGCTCCTGTAGCACGTCTCGAAGCTATTCGTCTCTTACTTGCTTATGCTTGTTCTAAAGACTTCAAACTATTCCAAATGGATGTTAAAAGTGCCTTTCTAAATGGCTATATAAATGAAGAAGTCTATGTTGCTCAGCCACCCGGCTTTGAGAATTACATGTATCCAACTCATGTCTATAAGCTGAAACGTGCTCTATACGGTCTTAAACAAGCCCCTCGGGCTTGGTACGAACGTTTGAGCAAATTTCTCCTTAGTCAAGGGTACTCTAGGGGTAAAGTTGACACTACTCTCTTTATTAAAAGAAAAGATAAAGATATTCTCTTAGTCCAAATTTATGTAGATGACATTATATTTGGGTCGACTAATGCAAAACTTGTCAAAGAGTTTTCTAAGCTTATGCAGAGTGAATTTGAGATGAGTCTCATGGGTGAGCTAAATTTCTTCCTTGGCCTACAAATCAAGCAACTCAGTCATGGAACGTTTGTGAATCAAACTAAATACTGTACGGAGCTGCTCAAAAGATTTGGATTGAGTGAAGCAAAAGAAATTGACACACCTATGGCAACAAATACTAATCTAGACAAAGATAAGAAAGGTAAAGAGGTTGACGTGAAATTATACCGAGGTATGATAGGTTCACTATTGTATCTTACTGCCTCAAGACCAGACATTATGTTTAGTGTGTGTATGTGTGCAAGATATCAATCTTGTCCAAAAGAATCTCACTTGAAAGCTGTCAAAAGAATTCTGCGATACTTACGTGGAACTACTACATATGGCCTATGGTATCCAAAAGGAAATGAGTGTCATTTGGTAGGATTCTCCGATTCAGATTTTGCTGGCTGCAAATCCGATAGAAAAAGCACCAGTGGAACGTGTCATCTATTCTCAAATTCATTGATAAGTTGGCATAGCAAGAAACAAGTATCGGTTGCATTATCTACTGCTGAGGCAGAATATGTAGCTGCTGGAAGCTGCTGTGCACAAATATTATGGCTCAAGCAACAACTTCTTGACTTTGGTATTAAGCTTGATCGCATACCTATCATGTGCGACAACACAAGTGCCATAAACTTGAGTAAAAATCCTGTCTTACACTCACGTACCAAGCATATTGAAATAAGACATCACTTTCTACGAGATCATGTAGAGAAAGGAGACGTTACATTTGAACATGTAGAAAGCAAGAAGCAACTAGCTGACATCTTCACCAAACCTCTAGCAACGGAGCAATACTTCAACATTCGTAGGGAATTAGGGATACTCGATATCTCTAATTTGGGCTAATTACGTTTGTTCTCTCTTAATATTATTCCTTTACTTTATATATATATATGTTCTTTCTTTGCTAACATTTTCCTTAGCGTAAAGGTAGTTCATCATCTAGCCAGGCGTCATTCCACATTGATTAAAGGCTGCCATTAAAGTTGAGAAAGCGGTAACGTTATTGTTGTTCACTTCCAAAAATATTATTGATACTATAATATGCTATCAATTAACATGCTTATAGTGACTTCATGCATATATCGCTCTTGCTCATGTGACTCTCATGCTATCACTAGCTACCTTTTTATGAATGCTAGCATTTTATCTATGTTTCTCTTGTTACTCTTCTATTTTCGTCGTATCTTTTTTTTTGATGTTGTCAAAGGGGGAGATAGATGCTGAGTGTACGGGGGAGCTTTGTTGAAGAGATTGCCTTGTTGAGAGATAGATGCTGGATGTACGGGGGAGCTTTGTTGAGTCTTTATCACTTACCACCAAAGCTTCGACTAATGGTTTGCCATCATCAAAAAGGGGGAGCATGTGAATACAAGATTACACTCAAAGATGTTTTTGATTTATGGCAAACTCAAATAAGCATTCAAACAACAAGGCGGAAGCAGAAAACTCAAAGAAAAGCAAGCATTGATCACTCAGCATAGTACAGGTTGATCTATTATACTTATAGGTCGACTCAACACAAGCAGATCAAGAAGAATGCAGAAAACCAGCAGTTAGGTCGACCTACTGTCAACCCAGGTCGACCTAAAATGGAGAAAAATCCATATACTTCTGCTAGGTCGACTCACACATCATCTAGGTCGACCTAAATTGATGAAATTTACATACCAGTCTGCTAGGTCGACCTACACAACAACTAGGTCGACCTAATCTGAGAAAATGTCCCCAGAATGCATTTGAAGAAGATTCTGGTCGACCTACTCCTTAAACAGGTCGACCTAACTGGGAGCAAAATTCTGCAAGCTCTGCTAGGTCGACCTAAGCACTACAAGAGGTCGACCTAACTGATCAAGAATGCCAAAAATTCTGTTTCTCTCATCTCCAACTGTTAAGCTATCATATATATTGTCCAAGGTTCATTATTCAAAACAACACCAACGACTGAAAGATACACAAACGCTTCTCATCTTCGTTCTTCATCATCTCCAACACAATTACACATAATCATTCTTGCGTTGCGGGTTAGTGATGAGTTCGAAACGTCCATGGAACGGAATTGAAGATTCCTAGTGGGTGAAGGTTTGTGGGGTTTGTTGGTGAATAAAATCTGCGGGTTTTGTCCTCCACGACGGGTGGTTCTTGGGGGTTTTTATCAAGAGGCGTTCATTGAGGATTCGGCTGAGTGTAACGATTGAGGAACGGGGAGTTCAAGGAATCAAGACACTGCAGAAGGGAATCAAAGTGAAGCTCTTGGATAACCTTGATCTTGCTCAAGATTAAGGGGGAAGAAGATTCAAAGGATCGACATAATTGGTTTATCGTTTATCGCTTTGTTATCTTCTTTGTATATACTACTTTCAACATTAATGAAAGATTACCCAATTTCAGTTTGGAATTGGGGGCAGACGTAGTCGTAGCGAGGACGGTCGACGAACTGCCTAAACAAATATCGTGTTCTTGTCGCTTTTACTTTTTCATTTACATTCTGTTCATATTTGGTTATAATAGCAAATTGATCAACGATTCGAGTGTTAAGATTGTGAATTAAGAACTTACATAAACATCACAATCCACCACACATTGAATCACCTTCAATTTGATCATTATCACCAAGTGTTTGTATATTTGTTTCTATCAATCTTACTGCATTGCAAACAGTGTCCATCATACAAGAAGTTAATCTGATTTTCAATAAGAGCAACGCTTTGATTCTGCAACGTATACTCTTATCACTTACCTCAAGTCTTTGACTGGTTTTTAAACACATATATAATCGTTTCGATAGTGGTTCGGAATAGACGCGAGTCGATTCATAATCACTTCCGCTGAAAAGTCGTTTAACTCCGTAAAACTGTGAACGATCTATTCACCCCCCTCTAGATCCTAAGGCCAGCGTCTAACAGCCACCAATATATTTATCCCATAAGGGAAAGGAATATCAGGAAACCTAAAAAAGGAAGGAACAGGGTCTTGCGACCAGAGAATCAAGGTACGGGAGTTGGTTACGCAAGGGGAAGGTGCTAGCACCCCTCGCGCCCATCGTACTCGATGGTATCCACCTATGTTTGTTTCTATCTAAAGGGTGTGTATCTATGTCTATGTCTAAATGCGAATGAATGCAAAATGTAGGGAAAATAAAGAATTGTACTCGCACGGGCCCTACCCCGCTGCCTACGTATCCTTTTCAGGAATCAGAGTTACCGTAGCTCGGCTAAAGATTTTCTATTTGTTTTTGTGTTTTTTAATTGGGCGGAGTCAACGTTCGCGCTTTTGCATAAGGGATCGACCTAGGATGCGTACAAGCAGAAATGACATTGCCCTTAGGTGCCAACGAGGCAAAAGAAAAAGAAATGATTGGTTTGTGTCTTTTAGGATAGATGAGTGGTGAACAGTTCCCAATACCGGGCCACTCACCACTTTCTCTACTTTGCTTTAGTCTGAACCATTGTTATGTGTTTTAAAGCGTTTTTGTTTGTGTGTTTTTTAAGGAAGTTTACTTTGCGATCCGAATCTCATAAAATGTATAATGATCGAGAAGCAGATTAGGGAATGAATCCCACTCACTTCTACCCCATTATGTAATGCTTGAGAAACAGATTAGGGAATGGATCCCACTCATTTCTCTCCCATTAATTAATGTTTGAGAAACAGATTAGGGAATGAATCCCACTCGTTTCTCTCCCATTAAGTAGCGACCGAGAAAAAGATTAGGGAATGAATCCCACTCGTTTCTATGCCACTAAGCGATTGAGAAATAGATTAGGGAATGAATCCCACTCATTTCTCAATCACTTTCTTAATGTGATTCGCATCTTCCTTTTATTAATGTTTTAAAGAGTTGAAAAAGAAAAAGAATGCAATAGGGAACTAGATCTAACATTCTAATCTATGTTATTCTAATCTACAAATGGCCCTAAGGTCGAGGATAACTATCCTATCTCAATTCCTCTTAACAAAGAAGGAAGAGTCTAAGGGAACATGGCAAGCAATAGTAAGGAGTAAGCAACATCAAAGCAAGAAATGAGAGGCTAAGCATGGAAACAAGAGAGAGAAGCCCCAAGTCAGTAGCAAAACAAGGGATTGAGTGTCCCAAATCAAATACAAAAGCATCACGGTATCATACAAAAATATCCACAAGAAGTTACCAAAGTATCGCATGCGTCGTTACTTACCAATTAGCGGACAAACATCAATTAATCAAAGCAAAAGCAAGTGAACACATGGTCTAAGCTTGAAGTCAGTAGCAAACTCATTCATTTAGTTCCAATATCCTATGTTAATCTATATTAGTCAATTAGCATGAAGCAATACAAAACTCTAACCAAAACTAGACAATACTAGGTTAATACTAGCTAAACGGTTTCAAATTGTGAATGAAGTTAGAAACATGCAATCAAATGGTACAAGTCAGTAGCAAATAGCCTATACTAGATGCCTAAACAACCACAAAGTCATGCCAAGAAGTTACACACAAAATTACGGGTCATTTGTACAAGTTACGGTGCGATCGTCAACCAAAAACAAGGTATTCACATGTGAGAAAGAAAAATCGAGTAAAATGGGAAAACATGATTTAAAATTTTCAATTCCAGGTCTTAGGACCTCTAAACATCCCTAATTATATGTACAAAAAGGAACCAACGTTATTGCATGAATGCGTTTCAATTTGAGAGCACAAACGTCACAAACATCTATTAAAAACGCATGTTAATCGAGTTAAACAAAGCTAACCAAATACCAATCAAAACAAAGAATTAGGAGCTCATTTTTTATACACAACATCATGGGTTAGTCTACAGCAATCATACAAAAATTGGTGGTTGAATTCTGATCCTAAGGTGTTAAACGAAATTACTTTGCAAAACCTAGCAAAACATGAAGGAGGATGAACATATATGAAGAAAAGATTTATTAAAAATAGCCAAGCAAATTCTAAAAATCTACAAAAAATACCAAAAATATGTACACACATATATCTATCTAAAACCTATTTTTATTCATTTTTTATTTCATGGAAAAATGATTTATGAAGTAAAAGTTAAAGGGAAAATAAAATTGAAAACAAAGCTAAAATCTGTCTGCCACAGGGGATGAGAAAGTAATTGCCTAATGAACTAAATCTATCTTAACTGGCGCTTGGGCCCAGAAGAGGGGGTGGAAATAGAAATTCGTGGGGAGCCCAATGAATATCAGTTTTGCTTGATCCAATTTCCATTTTTATCAGATTTGTCACCAGATTATCGACTTAATGTATCATCTTAATGCCCTATTAAACTTAAGCATCCCACTAATCATGATTTAACTCATCTAATTCTAATTAATCGTCAATTAAAGTATTAATCCTAGTGTTAACTAAAAGAGCAAAATAAGTGAAAGAATTGGGATTAGGGTTCTGAATCCTGCGCCGTCTAGCCTTCTCTCTCACTCTCGTTCTCACCGGAACAAACTAACGGCGCCGGAGAAGCTTCTTTCTCCGAGCAGCCACCATTAGACCAAGCTTTCTCTTGTTTCCCTCTCTCGCTCGTTTTCCTCACCTCATCTCTCAATTTCTCGCCGAAAAATCTAACAAGAATAAACCCTAAGTCTGATAGAGTAGATTCGAGTCTAAGCATCAACGAATTCCAGTCAATCGGAGTTGAAACAAGCATCACATAGAAGGCAAGAATGAGTGACGAGGGAACTTACTGACCGGAGCAGTTTCCGGTGACTCTTCAATGACGAACAAGGTGATAGAGACTCGGATATGAGGATCGCATGAGCTCCGCAAAAGGAAAAGAGTTTCTTCAGGTAATTTCGAATCCAATGCTTCTATTAATTTTCGCCAAATCTCTTGCTTCTTCTTGTTTCTGATTCTTCTGCTATTCGTTTCTATTCTGTGAACTTTGTGTCGTTGTTGCGTTGTTGCGTTGCGAGATTGAGGGAAGAAGGTTCATGATGACGATGAAGACGTCGAAGTGTTTGAAGCAGTGATTTGGTTCGGAATCGATTGAAGATTGTTGTTGTTCTTATGTGCGAATCTTGGCTTCATAATATATGAATATTGAAGAGATAGGGTTTTGAGAGAGTGCAGATTGGAGAAGATTGTGGGAAGGCTCAGAGTTGAAGAAGATGATGGAGGTGAATAATGGTGGCAGTGGTGATTGATTGAAGGTTGTGGAATCTGAAGAAGATGAAGAAGGTGGAGATGATGATGGAAGGGACTTCAAGAATGAATTCAGAGGGATCGTGAATGGTGAGAGGTTCGTCCCTTTTCCTCTTGATTTTTCTGTTGTGAACTTCCTCCCATCTGACTTCTGTTAGGAGGTAGTTAGAGATCGGTTAGGTGGTTAGAGAGTTTGTCACTGATTTTTGAAGGTTGTTATAAGTTAGTTGGGTTCTGTTGACAGTTGTTATGTTGGTTTAGAAAGCAGTTGGGAATTAGTTAGTTTGAAATTCTGTTAAGAGTGTGAGGGTTAGAAATTGAAGTTAGCTGCAGCTTTGTTGGTTAAGGGAAGTTTGAACGAGATGTGGGATTTGAAAGTTAGAAAGGTTTAGGGGTTATGTCAGTATAGGTTTTGTGAGTGGCTGCTGATTTTTATGTGTTGCAGGGACTGTTATGTGATGGTTAAATGTTTGGGAAAGGCTCCCTTATGCATGTAAAAAAAGGATTGGTTATCAAACTTTTTAGGGGTTAGTGTGAACTGTTTTTGAAGTCTGGTTTTGCTGCAGGTTGTTTGAATTGTATTGGTGTGTAGGTGTATGGTTTATATGTATGCATCTTTGCTTTGGTTTTTCTTTGAATGCAGGGCTGGTTTTTTTTGTATGTTTACTGCTGCAGGTGATAGGATGATTAGAAGTGTTTGGTGTAGAGGTATTGAATTAATGGTGGCTTTGTTACTCTTTTTTTTTGAACTAATTTTGTAATGATGCAGATCACGTATAGCAGGTTCTGGCTTAACGATGCAATTTGGTTTGATGGAATCTCGCGGGTTGGCATATGGTACTTTTGGAGGTTATGAAGATGAAGCGAAATGGCTTGTTGGAAGCAAAATGAAGCTGACTTAGAAACAAGATAGGGTTTAGGATAGGGTGCTGACTTGGTCCAACAATCATTATTATTTTTGTAATTTTCAATGGAATGTGTAATGTAATGGTTCCTTAATAAAATTTGGATTTTTGGACATGATTGAAAGTGTAATGTGAAAGAACTTTGTAAAAGGGCATTGAATGGTGTATTCTTTTTGTATGATTTTTGTAATGAAATTTGCGTGGGCTTTTTGTAATGAATGAGAACCTTTGGACAATACTTGAATGAGCTTGAATCGAATGTTGAACTTCAAGTAATAAAGCTTTTGCAAATATTCCAAATTCCTTCCACTTTATCTTCCAACCTTGTATGCTTGAGAACTTTGATTCATTTAACAAATGTAAACACAAATTCGACTTTAAAGTGCTAATGAATCCGAATTCGACTTCACTTCTCAAAGGAACATTGGCTTCAATTCAATCTTCTAATCCATATCAAACTTGCATGACACGCACCAAGTAACCGAAAGAATAGAACTTAAATTCCATCTCCAGTTAATGGGCCTCAATGAGCACATACCCAAAACTTCTAATTCCTTTATTTGAGAGACAACTTCACAACTTTATTTATTTGAGAAAGAATCAAAGTATTAATTTCAAGCAAATTTATCTGAATCCTTGATGAACCACCTAAATATTTGATCTCTTGAGAAGCCCTGAGTTCAATGGAGTTCATGATGACTAAATGCCTTGTACCGAGATCCAAGTGGAACTCAGCTTGCTTTATAACCTTTGATCACATGCTTTTAGATATTAATGATGCATGAGTTATGTTAATGCCCTAATGGATATATGCAAATGAGATGCAAAAGTCTAAGCCAGTTGGAAATTAAAGGGTAGGACAAATTTGGGGTATGACAGCTGCCCCTATTTAATCATCTTAAACCTGAAGGTGAGATTGGCGTTAGCCTTTCGAATATTCGAGGTAGAAGAAGATTAAATACCAAGACCATAAATTTGTCCTGAAAAGATGGTGTAAGTGTTATTTTTATTTTTGTTTTAATATCTGTTGGGGAAAGAGAATTTTGTTTTTCTTTTTCTGATGGGAAAGTTTATGGTGAATAATGGTTGAATGGAGATAGCTTGTAACGTAGCCAAAGTGCCAATACAAGGTTCTCGATGGAAATGATTGTTGTATGAAACTATGATTTGAAAGTATGGGTCCGATGGAAAGATGGGATCTACTGACCCAAAAAGAAAACAAGGATAAATGACTAGAAACTAGGGTAAGATCAACGGACCTACGACCCACAAGAATTGAAAAAGATGAGGATAAGGTCAACGGACCTACGATCCACAAGAATGAAAAAGATGAGGATAAGGTCAACGGACCTACGATCCACAAGAATTGAAAAAAGATAAGGATAAGGTCAACGGACCTACGATCCACAGGAATGAAAAATATGAGGATAAGGTCAACAGACCTACGATCCACAGGAATTGGCAAAGATGAGGATAAGGTCAACGGACCTACGATCCACAGGAATTGGCAAAGATGAGGATAAGGTCAACGGACATACGATCCACAAGAAATGAAAAAGATGAGGATAAGGTCAACGGACCTACGATCCACAGGAATTGGCAAAGATGAGGATAAGGTCAACGGACCTACGATCCACAAGAAAAAGATGAGGATAAGGTCAACGGACCTACGATCCACAAGAATTGAAAGGATGAGGATAAGGTCAACGGACCTACGATCCACAAGAAATGAAAAAGATGAGGATAAGGTCAACGGACCTACGATCCACAGGAATTGGCAAAGATGAGGATAAGGTCAACGGACCTACGATCCACAAGAAAAATATGAGGATAAGGTCAACGGACCTACGATCCACAAGAAATGAAAAAGATGAGGATAAGGTCAACGGACCTACGATCCACAGGAATTGGCAAAGATGAGGATAAGGTCAACGGACCTACGATCCACAAGAAAAAGATGAGGATAAGGTCAACGAACCTACGATCCACAAGAATTGAAAGGATGAGGATAAGGTCAACGGACCTACGATCCACAAGAAATGAAAAAGATGAGGATAAGGTCAACGGACCTACGATCCACAAGAATTGAAAGAAAGGATAAACATCAACACTGGGGTTGGAGGACATCAACGCTGAAGTTGGAGCATATCAACACTGAGGTTGTGAGAGGGAAGGCGTCGACACTGAGGTCGAGGACATCAACACTGAGGTTGTGACGAGAAAAGATAAACATCAACACTGAGGGTGTGAATGACGATTGGCATCGACGCAGAGGTCGGCGAAGGAATGATAGGCATCAACACTGAGGTTGGACAAGGAGAGGATATACATCAACACTGAGGTTGGAAAAGAAAGGTATCGACACTGAGGTCAAGGGAAGAAAGAATTAATATCAACACTGAGGTTGGGGATTAGTTTTGAAATGGTTTGCCAGAACGGAAGGCAAAGGATACGCAACACGGGGGTTGGATCTAAAAGTTTTCCCGTACGAGGGGAAGGGACCATGGAGACTAGTGACGACTAGACACGATCAAAAGACATAATCACGAAGATGTTGATGCTTGCGAAGCATAAGAATTACATTAATCCCTCAGGCCAAAGGCGGGGTGTAACTCTTCAAGAGTGGCAATCGTTCGAATTACCACACACCAAGTATGGTTATTCAAACGATTGAAAAATGAGATGGGTTGAATGCCCACCCTCATTCGCACTCTAATTTGCACGTAACATACGGGAAATAACCATCACAAGACTAGAGACGACTAGACTCGACAAGAAGGCGATAGTAACCACTGGGGATTACGGGAATATCGATGCTTACGAAGCATAAGAATTACATTAATCCCTCAGGCCAAAAGGCGGGGTGTAACTCTTCAAGAGCGGCAATCGTTCGAATTGCCACACACCAAGTATGGTTGTTCAAACGGTTGAAAAATGAGATGGGTTGAATGCCCACCCTCATTCGCACTCTAATTTGCACGCAGCACACGGGAAATAACCTCGGAGACAACGATTCTGACGAAGAAAGACATTGTATCTGATCCACATTGGGGAGAGAACATGAGACTTCTTTTGGGGATTGAGGATACCAAGTATCGGCACCGTGGCTTGAGGAGATTTGTGTGAATCCAAGATTACACTCAAAGATGTTTTTGATTTATGGCAAACTCAAATAAGCATTCAAACAACAAGGCGGAAGCAGAAAACTCAAAGAAAAGCAAGCATTGATCACTCATGATAGTACAGGTTGATCTATTATACTTATAGGTCGACTCAACACAAGCAGATCAAGAAGAATGCAGAAAACCAGCAGTTAGGTCGACCTACCTTCAACCCAGGTCGACCTAAAATGGAGAAAAATCCATATACTTCTGCTAGGTCGACTCACACATCATCTAGGTCGACCTAAATTGATGAAATTTACATACCAGTCTGCTAGGTCGACCTACACAACAACTAGGTCGACCTAATCTGAGAAAATGTCCCCAGAATGCATTTGAAGAAGATTCTGGTCGACCTACTCCTTAAACAGGTCGACCTAACTGGGAGCAAAATTCTGCAAGCTCTGCTAGGTCGACCTAAGCACTACAAGAGGTCGACCTAACTGATCAAGAATGCCAAAAATTCTGTTTCTCTCATCTCCAACTGTTAAGCTATCATATATATTGTCCAAGGCTCATTATTCAAAACAACACCAACGACTGAAAGATACATAAACGCTTCTCATCTTCGTTCTTCATCATCTCCAACACAATTACACATAATCATTCTTGCGTTGCGGGTTAGTGATGAGTTCGATAACGTCCATGGAACGGAATTGAAGATTCCTAGTGGGTGAAGGTTTGTGGGGTTTGTTGGTGAATAAAATCTGCGGGTTTTGTCCTCCACGACGGGTGGTTCTTGGGGGTTTTTATCAAGAGGCGTTCATTGAGGATTCGGCTGAGTGTAACGATTGAGGAACGGGGAGTTCAAGGAATCAAGACACTGCAGAAGGGAATCAAAGTGAAGCTCTTGGATAACCTTGATCTTGCTCAAGATTAAGGGGGAAGAAGATTCAAAGGATCGACATAATTGGTTTATCGTTTATCGCTTTGTTATCTTCTTTGTATATACTACTTTCAACATTAATGAAAGATTACCCAATTTCAGTTTGGAATTGGGGGCAGACGTAGTCGTAGCGAGGACGATCGACGAACTGCCTAAATAAATATCGTGTTCTTGTCGCTTTTACTTTTTCATTTACATTCTGTTCATATTTGGTTATAATAGCAAATTGATCAACGATTCGAGTGTTAAGATTGTGAATTAAGAACTTACATAAACATCACAATCCACCACACATTGAATCACCTTCAATTTGATCATTATCACCAAGTGTTTGTATATTTGTTTCTATCAATCTTACTGCATTGCAAACATTGTCCATCATACAAGAAGTTAATCTGATTTTCAATAAGAGCAACGCTTTGATTCTGCAACGTATACTCTTATCACTTACCTCAAGTCTTTGACTGGTTTTTAAACACATATATAATCGTTTCGATAGTGGTTCGGAATAGACGCGAGTCGATTCAGAATCACTTCCGCTGAAAAGTCGTTTAACTCCGTAAAACTGTGAACGATCTATTCACCCCCCCTCTAGATCCTAAGGCCAGCGTCTAACAAGTGGCATCAAGAGCTCTGGTTTATTCCGTGCTATGTGAAACACTTATTGGAAAGATGGCTTCCGGACCTAAAGGGGCTCACAATAGAGCTCCAGTTTTCAACGGTGAAAACTATGGCTATTGGAAGGATTGTATGTGTGTCCACATCAATGCAATTGATAGGAACATCTGGACAGCTATTGTCAATGGTCCCTTTCAGATCACCATGACAAATGCAGCTGGTGCAGTTGTTCCAAAACCAGAAAATACTTGGGATGCTGAAGATGAAAAGAGATATGCATACGATTGGAAAGCGAGAAACATTCTAATCTCAGCTCTAGGAGTTGATGAATACTATCGCGTTTCCCATTGTAGATCAGCTAAAGCTATGTGGGACACATTGCAAGTTGCCCACGAGGGAACGGATGATGTCAAACTAGCTAGGATCAATACGTTAACTCAAGAGTTCGAACTCTTCCACATGGAAGATGGTGAATCCATCGAAAACATGCAGAAGAGATTCGTTCATCTGAAAAATCGGTTAAATTCTCTTGATAGACCTGTTTCCAATGCAGTTGCTACTAACAAAATCTTAAGATGTTTGAACAGGGAATGGCAACCCAAAGTTACAGCAATAAAGGAAGCAAATGATCTAAACACTTTAGACATCACAACTCTATTTGGTAAACTAGAGGAACATGAACAACACCTTAAATGCCTTGACATGCATGAGAAAAGGACAAAGAAAGAAAAGAACATGGAGAAAGAGGTAGAGAAGAAGTCAATAGCTCTAAAAGCTTCGAGCTCCAAGACCTGAAAACGAGAGCCAAAAGATAGTGACACAAGTGATGACGAAGACTCCGATGATGAGGAAATGGGACTGTTTGTGCGAAGATACAACAAATATCTAAAGAAAAATGGAGCAAAACATTCTGACAAAGGCTTGATCAACTATAGAAAGCAATCAAACATGTTCAAACAAGATGACGACAACAAGGGAAAAATCAAAGGTCTTTGCTTCAATTGTGGGAAAGCCGGTCATTACAAACCGGATTGTCCATACCTTAAGAAAGAAAAGGAGAAGAACCAAAGCAAAGGTCATAACAAATCTAAAAGAGCCTACATAGCATGGGAAAGTGATTCATCTAGTGAAAGCTCATCAAGCGATGAAGAAGAATCAGCAAACCTATGTTTCTTGGCTCATCAACACAAGAAAAAGAAAGCTGTAAGTCATCTTAAACCTGAACTCGTAGATAAGGTATCTCATTCTCAACTAAAACTTGCTTTTGAAGAATTACATAGAGATGCAATTAAAGCTTTCAAACTTTTGGCCTCAAATAAGAAAATATTTTCATATCTTGAATCAAAAGTTGAGAAAACCGAAAAGGATATGGAAGCTTTAAAGCAATCTATGCTAGACATTCAAAAGGATAAAGTTGAAATAGATCCTACATCATGGTTTGGTTGTGAGACATGTCACATTTGGCAAAAAGAAGTAAGAGATCTAAAAGCCAAGTTAGACAAGGCTCTACAACCAAAAGTGACTTTTGCGGTTGATCCAAACAAGTTCAAAAGATCGTATACTCCTTTATATAGTAAATACACTTTTGTACCAAAAGTATCAACTAGCAAAACTCCATATTCTCATCATATTACCTGTCATTATTGTTGCAAAAAGGGACATACCATTGAAAAATGCAAATTTAGGAGAATTTTAGTTCCTAAAGGAGTATTTCAATGGTTGCCTAAGTGCAACAATGACTGTACTCACTATCCAGGACCCAATGAAGATTGGGGACCTTCCACTCTAATTTAATTTTGCAGGAAAAGTGTCTTGACATCGCCGAAAGGTGGTGGTTCCTTGACAGCTGGTGCTCAAGACACATAAAGGAAGACATACCACTCTTGGTATGTCATCTATAAAGACAGATTGAAGAACCATACTTGGCAGAGGAAATGTAGGTGACCTGGCCATCTCAAATGTATGAGATACATCACAAATACAGTTAACCCGAAAAACACAAAGGACGCATTACTTGATGTGCAATTGGCAAGTTGCATTGCCAAGAGATTTTAAACCTATTCTTAGCAGAATATTGTTTGGGACCTTGTCCTGCATCCGGGAGAACATCAAGTAATCGATACTAGATGAGTTTTTCGCAAAAATCAAGCAAAACAAGCTGTGAAACATTCCATCAAAACAATTCATCATCAAATCTAGGAGTATGGCACACTAACAAGAGGACTCCACACAATGATTACAAAACACCTACATATTGAGAAAGCGGTAACATGTTTATTGTTCACTTCCAAAAATCTTATTGATACTATAATATGATATCAATTAACATGCTTATAGTGACTTCATGTGTTCTTATCTACTCTTCTCAATTACATATGTATATGTGTTCATCATTTTCATTCATAACATATCATGTTTGGGCATTCAAACAAATGACAAAGCAAAAATACATCATATAGAAACATTTCTAAGGCATTTTCATCATTTAAGGGAACTTAGGTCGACCTACTCTGTATTTGAGTCGACCTACAGAAGAATTTTCTTTACAGAAACTAAAAAGGTCCAGTTGCGTCGACCTACTCATAATCTAGGTCGACCTAAATTGGTCATTTTTTATGTTACTTCTGTTAGGTCGACCCAGCCTCACTTTAGGTCGACCTACTGATGTCATTTTTTCCAGATTTGGGTCTGTTAGGTCGACCCGACCCATTCTCATTCATTCAAAACATTCTACTTTTTCAATCCCTCTCATTCTCATCACATTTGGTACGACTAACCCTAATTCCTCAAAGTTCTAAGTGTCAAAATCTCTCTCTCTCTCAAATCTTCAACAACATGCCTCCAAAATCAAGAAAGGGAAAGGAAATTGCATCAAGTTCATCTTCTCAACCGGTAAGTGCTTTAACTCTTGTTCATCCGGATTGCAAAGATAATTTTGAAAAGTGGCAAATGAAAAGGAAGGTTGTCAAACAATATATCTATAATCAACATGTTGCCAAGCACATGCATATTCCAAATGTGGTCGATTTGGTTCAACATCAAAATATTCATACACTTTTGGAATGTGCTACACCGTATTGTGAGAATACCATCAGGGCATTCTATGCTGGTTTCACAAGAGAGGAGGGCTGTAATTTCAGATTTAAAATGGGGTCAAGATCCCATATTGTCGACAAACGGGCATGGATAAGTATATTCGGCCTTACACTTTTGGGAGATGAAGTTCGCATTGAAGACGGTGACATTCCGGCAAATTATGATCATGTCGCCTATATGAAATCCATTCTCAAAGATCCTGCTGTTCTTGACAAGAAAAATGAATCAATCACAGCTGGGCATCTAAGAAGAGATCCTAGGCTTCTCAACTGGATCATCTCAAGGGTAATCCGACCTCGAGCAGGAGGATTTTCAAGGATTGAACGTAACGAAGTGGTGTTAATGTATCTGATTCAAAACAGAACTCGTGTGCATTGGCCACACTTTCTAACTGCTAAGTTTGAGGAAGTAAAGAAGAAGACTACGGCTTTATGTTATGGTTCGATTATTCAAACTATTGTGAACCACTTTGGCATGAATCTTGATGGATTGCCGTACATTCACTTGAAACAGAATCAAGATTTCTCTCAAACAACCTTAACCCTCATGGGATATCATTGGGATCCAATTAGGAAAACCTATTATCTCATTCAGAAAGGATCGGGAAAAGTCATATACAATTACGATGATCCTACGGAATTTGGTCATATTCCTGAGAATGAAGAAGAAGGCAATGATCATGAAATTGCCAATGATGAGGATCACAACATGGAAGATGCTGCCAATGACATGGATTCAAACTGGAAATATGTACCTCCTCAAGAGGAAGAAATTCCTTGGGGATACACTGCTCCACCTCCTCCTGATCAATCCAACATAGTATCTATGCTTGAAGCTATGCAACTTCAACAACAGCAGAACTTCCAAACCATGCAACAGCTTCAACAAGATAGGTATGATGAACAACAACGTCAATATCAATCGCTATATAGTTTGGTTCAAGACCACAAAAGCGATTTTGAAACTTTTGCCTCCAACTCTACTCTAAGACAGAATCTGTTTGAGGAAACGGCATTGCATCGTCATGCAAACATAAGTCAAAGCTTCAACACTCTTAACATGTCTGTGCTGGATCTGTTGGAACAAGTTGAAGAAGATCGACCTCACACATTTCAAAGAGGAAGGGGAAGAAGGGGCAGGCGTTAGGATGGATTCTTCATCATATCATCATTTCATTGCATTTCATTTCATTAAGCATTATGTTAAAATTCTATATGATGTAGTATCTTTTGTGTTGTTTCTATCAATATCTTGGACTACTATGTATGTTGTGGTGTTTCTTTAAAACATG
Organism: Vicia villosa; assembly: GCF_029867415.1. Classification (NCBI taxonomy): domain Eukaryota; kingdom Viridiplantae; phylum Streptophyta; class Magnoliopsida; order Fabales; family Fabaceae; genus Vicia; species Vicia villosa. Next base: position 135,577 of record NW_026704948.1, read on the forward strand.
TTTGGCTCTTATTGGTTCAATATCTACATGTTATCTATTACTATGAATGCTGATATCTTCTTTATATTTCTCTTGTTACTCTCCTATTCTGTCTCTTTGTTTCTCTTTTTGATGTTGTCAAAGGGGGAGATAGATGCAATAGATGCTGGATGTACGGGGGAGCTTTGTGAAGAGATTGCTTGGTTGAGAGATAGATGCTGGATGTACGGGGGAGCTTTGTTGAGTCCTTATCACCTATCACCAAAGCTTCGACTAATGGTTTGCCATCATCAAAAAGGGGGAGCATGTGAATACAAGATTACACTCAAAGATGTTTTTGATGTATGGCAAACTCAAATAAGCATTCAAACAACAAGGCGGAAGCAGAAAACTCAAAGAAAAGCAAGCATTGATCACTCATGATAGTACAGGTTGATCTATTATACTTATAGGTCGACTCAACACAAGCAGATCAAGAAGAATGCAGAAAACCAGCAGTTAGGTCGACCTACCTTCAACCCAGGTCGACCTAAAATGGAGAAAAATCCATATACTTCTGCTAGGTCGACTCACACATCATCTAGGTCGACCTAAATTGATGAAATTTAAATACCAGTCTGCTAGGTTGACCTACACAACAACTAGGTCGACCTAATCTGAGAAAATGTCCCCAGAATGCATTTGAAGAAGATTCTGGTCGACCTACTCCTTAAACAGGTCGACCTAACTGGGAGCAAAATTCTGCAAGCTCTCCTAGGTCGACCTAAGCACTACAAAAGGTCGACCTAACTGATCAAGAATGCCAAAAATTCTGTTTCTCTCATATCCAACTGTTAAGCTATCATATATATTGTCCAAGGCTCATTATTCAAAACAACACCAACGACTGAAAGATACACAAACGCTTCTCATCTTCGTTCTTCATCATCTCCAACACAATTACACATAATCATTCTTGCGTTGCGGGTTAGTGATGAGTTCGATAACGTCCATGGAACGGAATTGAAGATTCCTAGTGGGTGAAGGTTTGTGGGGTTTGTTGGTGAATAAAATCTGCGGGTTTTGTCCTCCACGACGGGTGGTTCTTGGGGGTTTTTATCAAGAGGCGTTCATTGAGGATTCGGCTGAGTGTAACGATTGAGGAACGGGGAGTTCAAGGAATCAAGACACTGCAGAAGGGAATCAAAGTGAAGCTCTTGGATAACCTTGATCTTGCTCAAGATTAAGGGGGAAGAAGATTCAAAGGATCGACATAATTGGTTTATCGTTTATCGCTTTGTTATCTTCTTTGTATATACTACTTTCAACATTAATGAAAGATTACCCAATTTCAGTTTGGAATTGGGGGCAGACGTAGTCGTAGCGAGGACGATCGACGAACTGCCTAAACAAATATCGTGTTCTTGTCGCTTTTACTTTTTCATTTACATTCTGTTCATATTTGGTTATAATAGCAAATTGATCAACGATTCGAGTGTTAAGATTGTGAATTAAGAACTTACATAAACATCACAATCCACCACACATTGAATCACCTTCAATTTGATCATTATCACCAAGTGTTTGTATATTTGTTTCTATCAATCTTACTGCATTGCAAACATTGTCCATCATACAAGAAGTTAATCTGATTTTCAATAAGAGCAACGCTTTGATTCTGCAACGTATACTCTTATCACTTACCTCAAGTCTTTGACTGGTTTTTAAACACATATATAATCGTTTCGATAGTGGTTCGGAATAGACGGGAGTCGATTCAAAATCACTTCCGCTGAAAAAGTCGTTTAACTCCGTAAAACTGTGAACGATCTATTCACCCCCCTCTAGATCCTAAGGCCAGCGTCTAACAATTTGTAATGTAGTAGCAGATATCAATCGGAGTTTATAAGGACAACCTTTTATGTGGGGAAGTATCGTCGTCTTGATTGAGTGCTAATTTGTATTATCTGGCTTATGCTTTGTATGCATGTTTGAATTTTTCTATGGCGTAATGATCCGTTTTGACGGATATGCTACGCTTTTGAGGATGAAATGCTATATGCAATGGATTCTATATGCAAAGTACCAAATAAAGGCCTTGGTGAGACAGAGGCACGATCATTCGGGTCCATTGTTTATTGTCTTGAGATGCCAATATGAATCGGGGTTGGAATCCCTACAGCACCAAAGATCCTTAGCAATTGTACTGAGGGTTGGAATGTAGCTTTGTTGGGGAGGAATTGACTTCATTTGACTTTCCCTACACCTTGAACTGCTTGGGGATGGTGAGTTTGAGGAGATTCCCTCGATTCACCATGTTGAGGATGAGAAATTCAGATAAGAAGCCCAGGTTGGGGAAGTGGAACAACTCCCATGAGAAATAAACTCATGTTCTTGGGGCGAAACCAAAGTTACAAGAGAAATAAACTCCTATGATCGGAGAGAATCAATACAACTCAGAAGATTGTGCCCCAAGATTCGTGAACTACGAAGGAATTTGCCCCAAAGGATCCTTGGAGAGATTTGTCAAATCTTGACGTAACTGCCCCAGATTGGTTGAACCCAAGAGAGATTCCTCGACTTGATTGCCCCAGATATGCTGAATTTGAGAGGTCGAACCTCGATTCAATGGCCCCAGATTGACCAACAGTGAATGGATGCCTCAGTTGACAGAGTCTTCACACAACTTGCCCCTTGGAGTGATTAGCCCTTGAAGTGAATGGCTCATGGAATTGATCAGCTTTTTCTACAGTTGTTCATTTTTTGATCTTCCTTGATGTCAAGTGTTTATTCACAAGTAAAAGATATTTGTTTTGAAGATGATAATCCTAATGCAATGCTTATGCTAGCTTCGAGATCAACGTTATTAAAACAAAGTTGTGACATTTAGTGTTTGAATTATTTGTCATATCGATATCAACGCAAATGGTAAGCAAACATCTAGGAGTCAGTTTTACGCAACTTGGTGTAGTATGCTTTTGAAATAACCCTGCTTCAATTAGGTCTTTTAAGGGTTGTAACGTGGCCTGGTTCACGGTTTTAGAAAGAAAGGATTTAAGGCTCAAAGTCTAACCTAACCCACCCATTCTTCGTGATGTTCTCCAGTCCTAAGTTCAACTTAACTTGATACGAGCGTCCATCCTTCAAAAGGAGTTTGAAATGATTGAGGGATTGATGAGGTCTTCTAGACATGGCGGTCACCTTACCCCTTTTGTTTTTGGCGTTTGATCACACGACTTTGTTCTTTTGGTGAGGATCTTTATTTTATAATCCTTGCTTTTCGCTTTTGCTTTGCTTTTTTGTATCCCTAACTTTTGCCTGGACAAATTCTTTTGAATTTTATTTTGGAGTCCAGCGGGATGCCCTAATTTTTGCCTAAGTCACTTGTTTTCAAGTTGTTGACTTAGCGGGCTTTTTTTTTTCATTCACTTTTTCGATAAGTCGTGTGATCCTGAATCTTTGATTTGTGGGAGGTGATTGTGACTGCCTGATTATCTGATTGACGAGGGATTACCATTGTGATATTGACTTTTCTCAACCTTTTGAAGGATAACCATTGTTGTATCCTTGGATGCACACTCCTGATGAATTTGGATTGCTCGATTAGGATAATTGAACGCTACCCTGCCCCTGGGTTAAATGTGAGGTTTTTTTTGTATAAAAAAGAAACTTCTACTTCATGGCTCAAAGGGGTTAACGAGGGTTGCACTCCTGTTGAATGAGTATTGTGGTGTACTTTTCGTTTATATCGTATCCACAGGGATTATTGCGATATCACCGCCGTTCTATAGCCTATTTTGTCGTGAGTTAATGTTACTTTAAGTTTGGGTTTGCAAAAGATCATTCAACACTTTTAGTAGCAAAGAGTAAAGTAATGAAAGTTCTAAGTTAAAGAAAATGTATCAAGATTCGATTTCATCGACCTAAATTTGTATGTCTCCTTATAAATATACGTATATGAACATGGTAACGATCAACATAATTACGTATCGACGCCTATATCATCCGTGTCCGCAATGATATAGTTAGATTTACCGTATTGTTTAACCGACGATTTCTCCATCCTTTAAACAATACAAATAACGTTTTAAAACCGATACTAAGTAAACATCAGACGCTAAATCCATGTCTGCAATTTATAGTTTGATAGATGATAAAGTTAGATCTAGATACAAATATTGATGTCTCAAACACTTATACCAAAGAAAATCTTTACTTAACAAACTAAACCATCTATATTGATCATCACATGTTCATACATAATATATTCACAAGAACACATACAAAAAGCTAGGAAGATTACATCTTATCTTGATACAAAAGAGATTTAGCTATCCATGAGAATGGTAGCTTGCTCAAGAAGTAAAGAATGAAGATCAACAAGCATCCAAGGCGATTAATCGACGATCAAGGCTTCTAATCTTCAACTCTTAGTTTGCTACAGTGTTTAGGGTTTATGAGCTCTTAAGAATGTCAAGTCTCTTTCCAAAAATCAGAATTACTCTTTATATAGTAAAACAATTTTCTGTCCAGGGCGCGTCGCGCCCTCCAGCGCGCTTCGCGCCATTACACTTAAGAAATATAAACCGCCCATGCGCGTGACGCGCGCAACTCTCTGCTTTGAAGCTCCAAAATATCTTGCCCAGGGCGCGACGCGCCCACATCTCCGCGCGACGCGCGCATACTTCGGCTAAGCACTCTCCTATCATGGTCAAAACAAGCTCCAAACTTCTCAAAAATGGCTAAAACCTACAAAATCACAACTAAAACACATATTATCATTAAAAGAAAGCTTAAAATTATAAACTATAAATAATTATCTAAAACTTCAGGGAATTGTACGAATATACGATAAAAACGGTCGAAAGGTGCCATTAATTAAACTAAATATTAACACAATTTGGCACCTAACAACTCTCCCCAACTTAAACTCTTGTTTGTCCTCAAACAAAACAATGATAAATTACCGGGAACACAAAATTTCACAAATGAAACAACCAGGCAGAAACAAGAACAATTGAGTGGTTCAAATTCCCACAGCACACAAAGATCAATCCTTACCAGTTTTCATCAAAGCACCATGATAACAATGCTAATCCTATATACAAATTTTATGTCAAAAATTCCACAAGCAAAAGAAGTTCAAAAATGAATCACACCTACGCACTTCCCTCATGAGAGAACAAAAAATGGAGGATCCTAACACTCACCAGACAATGACGCAAACATACCGAATTAATTATGAACTCATCTAAGCACAAAATAAATAAAAAAGTATATAAGCATGAATCACTAAGGATTTTCTGGTTGTAGCTTGGCTTGGTTAACAACGAAGTGTCATATCTCACGGCCATTGAATCGAAAGGGTCAATACCTAAGAGAGCATTTAAATACACTTACATCCACACCTCTTTATCAACAGATCATACAACATTATTGCTCAAGAGTTCACCTTTTTATTTTAAAGGACTAGCTATATACAAAGCTTTTTTCTTTTTCTTTTTCTTTTTCTTTTTTTTTTCTTGAGCAATCACTTATTTACTTCTCATTACCAATACAACCAAAATTTTTTATTCTCCCCAACTTGAATATTACCACCACATAATCACGAATGCTCTCTATTCTAAGGTGAAAAGGAATCATTCCTAACCACAATTAATGGTGCTCTTCAAGGTTGAAAGAAAATCATCAAGATTCAGATCAAAAATCGGCAAATATAGACAAGGAATTGATACCGATTGAATCTTGGCAAAAACAGCTCAAAATGGTTATCAAATGCACACACACTCACCGGGTAGGTTATATATGGTAGAGAAGTTATACTCGTAATGCAGAACAAAACGCCTTGATCACTTTCATGCTTAACACAATTTAATAAAAAATGCAAGATTAATCATAATAAAAACGAGTTAAAACGCACATTGCTGGTATCCAGCACAATTTATTATATATCTACACAGTGGAAAGTCTCCTCACAACTACAACTAGGCTAAAATGATTCACAATTGAACTAATTTTATCAACATAAATTAATGACAACTAATTTGTACAATTTAAAAGCATCAGAATCAAAGGTACTTGATAAACAAAACGATAAAGGATGTACCTTGCACGTACAGTTTTCAACTTATATCATCACCACTCAAATTGCGTTGCATCGCCTAAATTCATCGTGACACAAAAATTCATGTTCCAACTAATTAATCATCAGGACAACTTATCAAAATTAATTATATCTTAAATATAAATACTAAAAAAAAATAAATGCGATAAATAAAGTAAACTGAACTTATATATATAAGAAGAAACCACACCAAACCGGTGTTAACTATCCAAAGGCTTAAACCTAGCCTTTCAAAGTACCTCATCCAACAGGATGGAACAAAATTAAAAACAAAGTAAAAATTGTTCTAACATAAAACTAAAAACAATAAAAATAACAATAAAACAGTAAAGCAAAACTACTCCTCATCAGAAGTATCCTCATCATCATCAGCCATCCCCTCCTCAGGATCTGGCCTGCCCTCAGGCCATGAAGCATAAGCAGATAAATCATCCCTGGAACCAACAGGCTGCTGCAGAGAAAGCTGCCGGATAGAATCCTGCAAAAACATAAACGCTCTCTGATGCGCCATATGCATCTGATAGTATCATCTATAAGATGAGGACCAGCAGGCGGTGCAGCAGCAACCGGAACAGCTTGAGAAGTATCGGGAAGGTCAGATGTATTAGCAGCAACACCAAAAGGACGACCTCCAGGCAAACAATACCTGTTAGCAAAAATATCATCTATAACACCATCCATGGGAATCATACCACCAGATGGAAACCGGACACCAGCCTTCCTGCATAAACCCATAATTAATCCAGGAAAAATCAACCTACATTTGACCCCATCACCATGAAGAGTCCCATTCAGGGCGACTCTTTTCAGCTCGTTCGCCACAATCCTGGACACATCAATGTTATCACCATTCAAAATACCCTAAACCAAACCTGCAGTATCAATGGTGAGTGAGGAAGTGTGACTCCGTGGCCTAATGTTGTAAAGGACCACCGAAGTCACCAACTGAGCCTCCTCCGTCAACTGACTACGAGTAAAAGTCTTTGGCAGCCCAGCTTTAGTCAGAGTATAGGTGAAACCAGCCCTGCAAATCCTCTCCCTAATACTCTCCACGTCCCAGTTTCCTCTATTCAACCTGGGATGGTACTGGCACTCTTCTACCAAAGCAAGAGGGTTATCCAGAAAATCAAAAATTACTTCTTTGCTAAAGTCAATGGTCTTACCTCTCACCCACGTTCTAAACGGGTAAGCTTCAGTACCTAACCAACCGCTCGGAGGCAAGGCATTTGCGTAGAATTCTCTGACAATCTCCACCTGATAGAATTTTGGTGGAGTGAACAACTTGTCCCAGCATGTTTCAGACAAAGCAGTCCACGCCCTTTGGAAGAGGCCGTGGTCAATAGGAACCACAGTGCGTTCACTCCACACAACTCGGCTTTCGAGCTCATGGTACCTCGCCTCTTGCTCCGGACCTTGAAACTTCGTCCGATCAAACCTGCCAGCTTGTGAGGAAGATCCCTCACCAGAAACAGTCTTCTTTCTCTTTAAAAAGGGTGCCATTCCTGCACAATTTCAAATCAAACAAAACACACACAAATTGAAACAAAGTTAGCATAACCTCTATTTTAATAGCCTACATCAATCACATTCATCATCAATAAAAAAAAACAGACCCTATACAACTTCACAGAATGCATAAAAAAAATTCAAAGTTTAACCCAGGGCGCGACGCGCGCTGAACAGGGCGCGACGCGCGCTCTGCGAAACCCAGAAAAGAACTTCATTTTTCTGCAAAACAGAAGAGAAGAACTTGCTTCTCCTTCCCTCTAAGGGTTCCAGCAGGCTAAAGATACAGCAAAAGGTTGTTTTCTACCCTAGTTATTCAAAATCTATCAAAAATTCCTAAATCTAAAAACCTAAAGTTCTAAAACTTAAGTTAATGGAAATAGAGAAGAAGAGAGAACATACCTTGATGATTGATGATGATAGAGAGACAAAAATAGTGAGGAAATGCAACAATCTAAATGAACAAGTGTGTGTTGTGTTTTTTCTTTTCTTGGAACAAAGAGGAGAAAGGGTGGAATGGAGGCAAAGACCTCCAAAACCCTAACTAAACCTTCTGCCAACGAAACCGGGTCGGGCCCAGCATGGGTGGGCCCAAATCAAAATTATTTTTTTTTTCAAAAATATACACAGCGCGCGACGCGCGAAGACTCGGCGCGACGCGCCCTCATCTCTGCCTGGAAGGGGTCCTTGAGTTCACATAGCGCGCGACGCGCACATATGGGTGCGACGCGCGCTACACTAGAAACAGCAGAAAAACTGCATTGTTTCAGCACGCCCAAAAATACCGGTAGATCGTTTTTGGCTCGACGACAACTCAAAAATCCCACCTGCACAAAGAACACAAATACAAGTGAATATATACAACTTGGGGTGCCTCCCAAGAGCGCTTTGTTTAACGTCGGTCAGCTCGACGGTCAAAGGCAATCAAGGATCGCCAAACGATAAAACACAAGTTTCACGATTAAAATCGCTTCCTCGATAAACCTTCAACCTCTGACCATTAACTACCCACTCTTGGTTTGATTTTTGGTCCTCTATCACAATAGCCCCTTGGCTTCTCACTTCTTTGACCAAAAACGGTCCGGACCACTTCGACTTCAACTTTCCCGGAAAAAGTCTTAACCGGGAATTGAAGAGTAAAACTAATTGTCCTACCTTAAAGTCCTTCATTCTAACCTTACTATCATGATAGAATTTGGTCTTTTCCTTGTAAATTGAATTAGACTTATAAGCATGCAATCTCATCTCTTCCAACTCATTTAATTGGATTTTTCTTCTCTCTCCACACAACTTGTGGTCAAAATTCAAAAGCTTCAAGGCCCAATATGCCTTATGTTCTAATTCTACGAGAAGGTGGCAACTTTTACCATACACCATTTGGAATGGTGTAAGACCGATCGGTGCTTTGAAAGCGGTCCGATATGCCCACAAGGTTTCATCAAGCTTCATTGACCAATCCTTCCTAGAGCTAGACACAGTTTTCTCAAGAATTCTCTTAATTTCTCTATTGGTCCTCTCAACTTGCCCATTAGTTTGTGGATGATATGGAGTAGCTACCTTGTGTTTTACTCCATATTGCTCCAACACTTTTTCAAGCGGGGCATTACAGAAATGAGATCCACCATCACTAATTAACACTCTTGGCGTGCCAAACCGCGAAAATATATTTTTCTTCAAAAATTTTATCACGGTCTTACCATCCGCTTTGGGTGAAGCAATCGCTTCCACCCACTTAGACACGTAATCCACAGCTACCAAGATGTATTCATTTGACATAGAGGAAGGGAATGGTCCGACAAAGTCAATGCCCCAACAATCAAATACCTCTACTTCTACAATACTTTGGAGGGGCATTTCCTCTCTTTTCCCAATTCCACCAGTTCTTTGACAACTGTCGCATGAGGCAACATGGTGGTAAGCATCTTTGAACAAAGTAGGCTACCAAAATCCCGATTGAAGGACTTTTGCGGCCGTACGCAAACCATTAAAATGACCACCATAAGGCGAATTGTGGCAATGCCACAAAATGCTTTTTGTCTCCTCATCCGCGACACATCTTCTCAAAAGATTGTCACTACTCAACTTAAACAAGTGAGGATCATCCCAAACATAAAAATTAGCATCGTTTAAAAACTTTTTTCTTTGATTCCAAGTTAGATCCTCCGGTATCCAGCCAGATGCTTTGTGATTAGCCATATCTACGAACCAGGGTCTAACTTCTTGTACCATATACAGTTTTTCATCTGGGAATTCTTCCCTCACCTCTTTTTCATTGTTTGTCACCTCGGTATTCACTAACCGAGACAAATGATCCGCAATCAAATTTTCGGTACCTTTCTTATCTCTCACTTCAAGATCAAATTCTTGAAGCAAAAGAATCCACCGAATAAGCCTCTGTTTTGAATCAGGCTTGGTGAGAAGATATTTGATTGCGGCATGATCTGTATAACACACCACTTTAGAACCAATGAGGTAAGAACGAAACTTTTCCAATGCAAATACAATTGCGAGCAATTCTTTTTCGGTAGTGGCATAGTTAACCTGTGCCTCATTTAAAACTTTGCTCGCATAATGTATAGCATGAAATTGTTTGTTCTTCCTTTGGCCTAAGACCGCACCAACCGCATAGTCACTAGCATCGCACATGAGTTCAAACTCAAGCGACCAATTAGGAGCGACAATTATGGGTGTGGTGGTCAAATTTTCTTTAAGTTCTAGGAAAGCTTTTAGACATGATTCATCAAAATTAAATTCCATACCTTTGTTGAGCAAATTACTCAAAGGCTTTGTGACCTTGGAGAAATCCTTGATGAATCTTCTATAGAACCCAGCATGTCCCAAAAAGCTCCTTATGCCTTTCACATTCACCGGAGGGGGAAGCTTTTCAATAACCTCGATTTTTGCCGGATCGACCTCAAGCCCCTTTGAAGATACCTTGTGGCCAAGAACAATCCCATCCGTTACCATGAAAGTGCATTTCTCCCAGTTGAGAACCAAATTTGTTTCAATACATCTTTCCATCACCACATCAAGGTTTTTCAAGCACAAGTCAAATGACGACCCGTACACAGAAAAATCATCCATGAACACCTCGATGCTTTTCTCGATCAAATCTGAGAAGATAGCTTGCATGCACCTTTGAAATGTTGCGGGAGCATTACATAGTCCAAATGGCATTCTTCGGTATGCGAAAACGCCAAAAGGACATGTAAAAGCAGTTTTCTCGTGGTCCGCCGGATTCACTGATATTTGATTGTATCCCGAATAACCATCCAAGAAACAATAGAAATTTCTTCCGGCTAACCTCTCTAACATTTGATCCATAAAAGGTAATGGAAAATGATCTTTTCTTGTTGCTTGGTTCAACCTCCTATAATCAATACACATACGCCACCCGGTCACCGCTCTTGAAGGAATCAATTCGTTCTTCTCATTTCTCACAACTGTCAATCCACCCTTCTTAGGAACAACATGCACCGGGCTCACCCATTCGCTATCGGAGATGGGATAAATCATCCCTGCCTCTAATAACTTCACAACCTCTTTTCTAACAACTTCTTTCATGGTTGGATTTAATCGCCTTTGAGGTTGTGCTACGGGTCGAAAATCATCTTCTAACATAATCTTATGCATACAATAGGCCGGACTAATACCCTTCAAGTCGGATAAAACCCATCCTATTGCTTCTTGATTCTTTGTCAACACTTCCTTCAATCGATGCTCTTCCTTGTTAGACAAACCACTATTAATGATAACCGGCTTAGTAGAATTGTCACCGAGAAACACATATTTCAAGTGAGACGGTAACACATTCAACTCCACCTTTTGCTCTTCAACTTTAGGTTCATCCTTCAACTCTTCAATTTGAGTTTCAAATGGATTCATCTCATCACAAGCCTCTAAATTTCTCAAGCAATCTTCAATTTCCTTCTCTTGATCTTTGGTGAGAACTTCAAGAGCTTCCATTAAAGTCTTCTCAAGAGGATTCGACAAGTGCATTTGATTCTCCACTTTCATAATATCCCTTTCGGTAGCATCGATTCTAAAACAATCATCCTCATCACTCGGATGCTTGATGGCTTCAAAGAGATCAAGACATAATTCTTCATCTTGGTACCTTAATTTCATTAAGCCATCATCAATATCTATCATCATTCGGGCCGTCTTCATAAAAGGCCTTCCTAAGATCAATGGAATCTCAGGATCTTCTTCCATGTCTATGACAATAAAATCAACAGGATACCAAAATTTGTCAACCTTGACAAGCAAGTCTTCCGCAACTCCATGAGGATGAGCTGTGGATTTATCCGCTAATGATAACGTCATTCTTGTCGGCTTCAAATCGTTGATTCCTAATCTTCTCACCATAGACAATGGGATCAAATTAATGCTAGATCCGGTATCTACCAAACCTTTGCCTATGTGAACATTTCCAATAGACACCGGTAAGGTTACCCGCCCAGGATCATTTAATTTTATCGGAGTAGTGCGTTGAATTAACGCATTACAACAAGAGCTCACCGTTACTACCTCCGGATCCAAGAATCTTCTCTTCTTAGTGATGATGTCTTTGATGAATTTTGCATACATCGGCATTTGCTCTAATGCCTCGGAAAAGGGAACATTGATTTGTAACTTGCTAAAGATGTCCAAGAACCGAGCATAGTGCTTTGCATCTTCTTTCTTTGACGGACCGGGAGGGTAAGGTAATTTCTTCACTTGTATAGAATCATCCACCTTCTTCTTTCCCTTCTCACTCACACTCAATTTTTTTCTCTCTTTTTCTACAACTTCCTCAAGAGTTTCTTTTTCCACTAATTCTTTCTCTTTCTCATTTTCAACTAAATCACCCTCAACATTTTTTTCTACTTCAATCACCCTATCTTTTTCACTCTCAACAATTTCCTCTCTAACTATCTCTCCTACACCCATATCAATATTTCTACCGCTACGAGTTAGAATTGACTTACAATGCTCACGAGGATTTTCTTGTGTAGTAGCCGGAAAAGGACCTTTGTTTTGATCGGCAAGTTGCTTTGACAATTGCCCGACTTGAGTTTCAAGATTCTTTATGGCGGCATCCATACTCTTTTGGCTTGCAATTTGCAATTGCATGAATTGGCTAAGAGTGTCCTCTATTGAAAGCTTTGATTGTTGAGGTTGTTGGTTGTAACCACCTTGATAAGGATTTTGACGATTCGATGGACCCGCTTCTGGCCTCCATCCTTGTTGATAACCTTGATTACCTCTTTGTTGGTAACCTTGGTTATTGTTGTAAGGTTGTTGTTGTTGTTGTCTCCCACCATAAACTTGATTAGGATTAGACACATAATTCACCTCTTCACCCGGTGGAGGACAAAAACCTGTTTGATGGTCACCCCTACACAATTCACAACACATCACAGTTGATTTTTAGAAGGGCTCCCATTTATCTCTTTGATTTGTTGAGGGAGTTTTGACATTTGTTGAGTGAGCAATTCTACTTGTTGTGTCAATAACTTGTTTTGAGCAAGTATTGCATCACTAGTATTCAGTTCAAGAACTCCCGGTTTTCTTTGCGATGCACTACGGTTGTGTTGCCCTTGATGATCATTCAAAGCCATCCTATCAATGATAGCAATTGCTTCTGCCGCAGTTTTTGACATCAACGAACCACCCGCGGTAGCATCTAAAAGAGTTTTTGGTTGAGGTTGGAGTCCATTTCTAAAGATATGGATTTGAGACAATTCATCAAACCCATGACCTTTGCATTTTCTAACCATGGACTTGAACCTCTCCCATGCTTCATTGAGAGATTCATTCGAACCTTGAGAGAACACCGCAATAGAAGTTTTCGCTTCCATGAACCTATTGTGAGGAAAAAACCGATCCAAGAACTTCTCTTCTAACTCGTTCCAATTTGTCATGACATTATTTGGTTGATCAAGGTACCATTCCTTAGCTTTTCCAATTAAGGAATGAGGAAAGAGTCTCCTGAACACCTGTTCTTCTTGGTCTTCCGGAGCACCAATTGTTCCGACGATCTCGTAGAACTTTGTTAGATGAGTAAATGGATCCTCGTGATCTGCCCCTGTGAACGGATTTTGGTATAATAATTGAAGCAACCCCGTCTTCATTTCGGAGTTTCTTCCATAAGCCTGATCACGAGCAAATTGTGCATTGAGACGAGGGCTGTTAACACATGGCCCTCGAGGTGGAGGATCCGCAGCCATTTCTTCCTCAACCAAGTTTTCAACCGGAGTTGAAGAAGAAGATGCTTCTTGTTGTTGTCTTCTTTCCCTAGCTAGTTGTCTCCTCCTACGAGTTTTGCTATTCTCTCTACGAGCAGTCCTCTCAATCTCAGGATCAAAAAGGAGTTGATCTGCAGGTATACGTCCTCGCATAAACTGTAATCTGAAAAACTAACCAAGCAAATTAACAAACACAAGGAAAATAAATTTAGAAACAAGATATTAATTATAAGACTCAATACAAAACAAACTATTGCAATGCTTGCAATATCTAAACAACAATCCCCGGCAACGGTGCCATTTTGTTGAATGAGTATTGTGGTGTACTTTTCGTTTATATCGTATCCACAGGGATTATTGCGATATCACCGCCGTTCTATAGCCTATTTTGTCGTGAGTTAATGTTACTTTAAGTTTGGGTTTGCAAAAGATCATTCAACACTTTTAGTAGCAAAGAGTAAAGTAATGAAAGTTCTAAGTTAAAGAAAATGTATCAAGATTCGATTTCATCGACCTAAATTTGTATGTCTCCTTATAAATATACGTATATGAACATGGTAACGATCAACATAATTACGTATCGACGCCTATATCATCCGTGTCCGCAATGATATAGTTAGATTTACCGTATTGTTTAACCGACGATTTCTCCATCCTTTAAACAATACAAATAACGTTTTAAAACCGATACTAAGTAAACATCAGACGCTAAATCCATGTCTGCAATTTATAGTTTGATAGATGATAAAGTTAGATCTAGATACAAATATTGATGTCTCAAACACTTATACCAAAGAAAATCTTTACTTAACAAACTAAACCATCTATATTGATCATCACATGTTCATACATAATATATTCACAAGAACACATACAAAAAGCTAGGAAGATTACATCTTATCTTGATACAAAAGAGATTTAGCTATCCATGAGAATGGTAGCTTGCTCAAGAAGTAAAGAATGAAGATCAACAAGCATCCAAGGCGATTAATCGACGATCAAGGCTTCTAATCTTCAACTCTTAGTTTGCTACAGTGTTTAGGGTTTATGAGCTCTTAAGAATGTCAAGTCTCTTTCCAAAAATCAGAATTACTCTTTATATAGTAAAACAATTTTCTGTCCAGGGCGCGTCGCGCCCTCCAGCGCGCTTCGCGCCATTACACTTAAGAAATATAAACCGCCCATGCGCGCGACGCGCGCAACTCTCTGCTTTGAAGCTCCAAAATATCTTGCCCAGGGCGCGACGCGCCCACATCTCCGTGCGACGCGCGCATACTTCTGCCCAGCACTCTCTTATCATGGTCAAAACAAGCTCCAAACTTCTCAAAAATGGCTAAAACCTACAAAATCACAACTAAAACACATATTATCATTAAAAGAAAGCTTAAAATTATAAACTATAAATAATTATCTAAAACTTCAGGGAATTGTACGAATATACGATAAAAACGGTCGAAAGGTGTCATTAATTAAACTAAATATTAACACAATTTGGCACCTAACAACTCCCTTATGTCTCCAGTGTTTGGGGATTTGAAACAATGCCTGTACATCCTCAGCAGGGTTTTATTCGAAAGCACACAATTAGAGATTTTGCGTTTTTATTATTTTTTCATCATTCTCCTTTTGATATTTTTTGCTTAAACCAGAGTTTGATATCGATATACAGAAATATGTG
This sequence comes from Vicia villosa, assembly GCF_029867415.1. NCBI lineage: Eukaryota > Viridiplantae > Streptophyta > Magnoliopsida > Fabales > Fabaceae > Vicia > Vicia villosa. The sequence continues at coordinate 151,073 of NW_026704948.1, forward strand.
AGTGAACACGAATGGATTGATTCGAAACTAGCATATGCAATGTATTTTTATTTTCATTAAAAACAAACAAGTTTTACATGGAAGAAACATTTAACAAAACAAGGAAAATTACAAATGAAATGCAAAAATGATTTGATGATTGCCATAGTTGAGGAGGCTTGACTCCGTCTGGGCTTGTTGATCTTGAATACTTCCTGTAGTTCCTTCCAAACACTTCAGATTACTTCAAAAGAAAACTCCAACAAAGTCACCCATGAGTTGTAAATTTTGTGTTACTTTAGGGATTCGAGCGATGCAATGCTCAAGATAAGAGTACGTCTTGCTTATCCCTCGTGCGGGAGCCCCAAGCATAGTTGCTAGAATAGTAATCATCATCATAAGCGAAAAGAATCTTGTATGGTCATCAAACTCAAGAGATCTACTTGTGGTGAAGAAAACCCAATACTTGAATCTTAACCAATTGAAATTCCAACAAACAGGGAAGCGAACGGGCACAAGGCGATAGGATCACATCAATTTATGCGTAGTCCGTCTGGAGTGAGTGAAATTGCTTTGGATTCAATGAGATCTTAGACTTTGCGTTTCAAAATATTACAATCCTCAGTTGAATGTCCAGATGCCCCAGAAAGGTACTCACACTTTGCATTCAAGTCATATCCTTGAGGAATCGGTGTTGGAGGGGGCTTAGCCTCCCTTAGTTGGACCAAGGAATCGTTGAGTAAATGAGAGAGCAGTTGACTGTAGGTCATAGGAATCGGGTCAATCTTTCTTGGTGGTCTTCTCGGCCTTTGTGGACCCTGTTGTTGGTAATTTTGGTGATAGTTAAGAACATGAACCTGAGGATAAGCAGGGAGTTCCTTTTCTCCATTCTCTGAAATTGCATTTGTTTCACTTTTCTCTTCTTCAGTGAATTCGGAAACATCGGAGATATCCTGGATTTTACCCATCTTTAAAGCGTTTTCAATTCGTTCTCCTACAACAACCAAACTTGAGAATTCGGAGGAAGCACATCCAATCATCATGTTTAGATAAGGATCTTTCAAAGTATTCATGAACGTGCCTACAAGCTCTCGTTCCAAAAGAGGAGGTTGGACTCTAGAAGCTAATTCTCTCCATCTTTGTGCATATTCTTTAAAAGACTCATCAACCTTCTGAGTTAAACTTTGGAGTTGTAGTCTAGTAGGAGCCATGTCACTATTGTACTTGTAATGCTTGAGAAAAGACTCTGCTAGTTCATCCCATGTGCGGACATGGATTCGTTCGAGTCGTGTATACCATTCAAGAGATGCCCCACTGAGACTATCCTGAAAGAAGTGCATTAGAAGCTTGTCATTTTCTGCATACGGAGCCATCTTGTTGCAAAATGCCTTGATGTGATTCATCGGACAAGTGGTATCCTTGTATTTCTCAAAACTGGGGACTTTGAACTTAGCTGGAATCTCGATATCAGGCACAAGGCACAAATCAATAGCATTTAGACCGGAGGAGCTTCGACCTTCTAAAGCTTTCAATCTTTCTTCCAGGAGATGGAATTTTCTCTCATTTTCCTCGATCGGGAATTTGAAAGCTTCAAGTTCAGAATCGTTCTCATGACGTGAATCCTCCTTGTTATGAATTTCCACAGGCACAGGTTTTGACCCCCCCATTAGCAACAGTGGTCGGAGTACCATTAGCCAACTTAGCAACACTTTGTCTGAGCTCTTCTTGTCCCTGAATAACAACATGGAGAGTCTCCAAGAGTTGGGTCATCCTCTCCCCCATAGTATCCATGTCCTTACGAAGTTCAACCTGATTTTGTTCAAGACGGTCCATGATTCTCTTCTGTTTAATCCTTGTGTGATACAGATGTAGGGAAGTCAAATTTGTTGATGAAGCAGAAATCTGGATTGAAAAGGACCCCAATAAGCTTCTGATAGAACTATAAGATGCAAGATAATATGAATGCAATGTTTCATTTATGAGAGATCATAAAGTCTTTTCACAATCTTTCATTTTCTTTTTTGGAATTAAAGCTTCTTTTTTTTTGTATAGAATATCTTTTCTTTTCTTTTTTGCTTTTCTATTTCCTTTTCTTTTACATATCTTTTCTTTTCTTTTCTCTTTTTTTTTGGAAATAGACTTTAGGATCTTTCATAAATGGAGTGGACAAAGCAATGATGTTATGCAATGCAAAAGCATGGGATCAACGGTCCATATAATCTTAGTAACCACTGTACAATCCTCTGAATAACTGATACAGGTCAAATGTCACAGGATCAAAGGTCCGACACCTTTTTGAATACCAGGAAATCCAATAGTCATCAACAGAACAGAATAGTCACCAACGGTACCTGTCATGTATATCCCTCCCCACTCACAGGTGAATCTAGGTCAAGGTAGGTCAATGGCTTCCAGCGTTATCAGTTCTCCTGAAACACCATCATTGTCGCAAATACATGCCAACAATGGTATCTCATTTGAACCTCGACTGGTCGTGGGTCTCATGATCGCAATCAACAGAACCTGACATTCTGTTGGCGTCATGACTATCCACTCTGTCCTAGGTATCCTATGTGTCACTCTGGCCTGGGTATTGGGCCTTTTACCTCATAGAACATCCCACCCAACCTGCAAACAGTGAAAATATATGATCCCGAAGGGGATCCCAATCCAGTCCAGATGCATGCGGAAAATAAACATGATATGCAAGCGGGAAAGTAAACAGGACATGCGAAACATAAAATAAATACATAAAATAAATAAAGGCACGTATAGACAAAACATAGCACACCCAGTAAATAAACAAACAAACGGATAGGCTAGGATCGGCTCACTAAGGATGGACCCGCAATAGGTCTAGCAACATCCCCAGCAGAGTCGCCAGCTGTCGCACGCTCGCGAAAAATGAACAGAGTCACCACCAATATATTTATCCCATAAGGGAAAGGAATATCAGGAAACCTAACAAAGGAAGGAACAGGGTCTTGCGACCAGAGAATCAAGGTACGGGAGTCGGTTACGCAAGGGGAAGGTGTTAGCACCCCTCGCGCCCATCGTACTCGATGGTATCCACCTATGTTTGTTTCTATCTAAAGGGTGTGTATCTATGTCTATTTCTAAATGCGAATGAATGCAAAATGTAGGGAAAATAAAGAATTGTACTCGCACGGGCCCTACCCCGCTGCCTACGTATCCTTTTCAGGAATCAGAGTTACCGTAGCTCGGCTAAAGATTTTCTATTTGTTTTTGTGTTTTTTAATTGGGCGGAGTCAACGTTCGCGCTTTTGCATAAGGGATCGACCTAGGATGCGTACAAGCGGAAATGACATTGCCCTTAGGTGCCAACGAGGCAAAAGAAAAAGAAATGATTGGTTTGTGTCTTTTAGGATAGATGAGTGGTGAACAATTCCCAATACCGGGCCACTCACCACTTTCTCTACTTTGCTTTAGTCTGAACCATTGTTATGTGTTTTAAAGCGTTTTTGTTTGTGTGTTTTTTAAGGGAGTTTACTTTGCGATCCGAATCACATAAAATGTATAATGATCGAGAAGCAGATTAGGGAATGAATCCCACTCACTTCTACCCCATTATGTAATGCTTGAGAAACAGATTAGGGAATGGATCCCACTCATTTCTCTCCCATTAATTAATGTTTGAGAAACAGATTAGGGAATGAATCCCACTCGCTTCTCTCCCATTAAGTAGCGACCGAGAAACAGATTAGGGAATGAATCCCACTCGTTTCTATGCCACTAAGAGATTGAGAAATAGATTAGGGAATGAATCCCACTCATTTCTCAATCACTTTCTTAATGTGATTCGCATCTTCCTTTTATTAATGTTTTAAAGAGTTGAAAAAGAAAAAGAATGCAATAGGGAACTAGATCTAACATTCTAATCTATGTTATTCTAATCTACAAATGGCCCTAAGGTCGAGGATAACTATCCTATCTCAATTCCTCTTAACAAAGAAGGAAGAGTCTAAGGGAACATGGCAAGCAATAGTAAGGAGTAAGCAACATCAAAGCAAGAAATGAGAGGCTAAGCATGGAAACAAGAGAGAGAAGCCCCAAGTCAGTAGCAAAACAAGGGATTGAGTGTCCCAAATCAAATACAAAAGCATCACGGTATCATACAAAAATATCCACAAGAAGTTACCAAAGTATCGCATGCGTCGTTACTTACCAATTAGCGGACAAACATCAATTAATCAAAGCAAAAGCAAGTGAACACATGGTCTAAGCTTGAAGTCAGTAGCAAACTCATTCATTTAGTTCCAATATCCTATGTTAATCTATATTAGTCAATTAGCATGAAGCAATACAAAACTCTAACCAAAACTAGACAATACTAGGTTAATACTAGCTAAACGGTTTCAAATTGTGAATGAAGTTAGAAAAATGCAATCAAATGGTACAAGTCAGTAGCAAATAGCCTATACTAGATGCCTAAACAACCACAAAGTCATGCCAAGAAGTTCCACACAAAATTACGGGTCATTTGTACAAGTTACGGTGCGATCGTCAACCAAAAACAAGGTATTCACATGTGAGAAAGAAAAATCGAGTAAAATGGGAAAACATGATTTAAAATTTTCAATTCCAGGTCTTAGGACCTCTAAACATCCCTAATTATATGTACAAAAAGGAACCAACGTTATTGCATGAATGCGTTTCAATTTGAGAGCACAAACGTCACAAACATCTATTAAAAACGCATGTTAATCGAGTTAAACAAAGCTAACCAAATACCAATCAAAACAAAGAATTAGGAGCTCATTTTTTATACACAACATCATGGGTTAGTCTACAGCAATCATACAAAAATTGGTGGTTGAATTCTAATCCTAAGGTGTTAAACGAAATTACTTTGCAAAACCTAGCAAAACATGAAGGAGGATGAACATATATGAAGAAAAGATTTATTAAAAATAGCCAAGCAAATTCTAAAAATCTACAAAAAATACCAAAAATATGTACACACATATATCTATCTAAAACCTATTTTTATTCATTTTTTATTTCATGGAAAAATGATTTATGAAGTAAAAGTTAAAGGGAAAATAAAATTGAAAACAAAGCTAAAATCTGTCTGCCACAGGGGATGAGAAAGTAATTGCCTAATGAACTAAATCTATCTTAACTGGCGCTTGGGCCCAGAAGAGGGGGTGGAAATAGAAATTCGTGGGGATCCCAATGAATATCAGTTTTGCTTGATCCAATTTCCATTTTTATCAGATTTGTCACCAGATTATCGACTTAATGTATCATCTTAATGCCCTATTAAACTTAAGCATCCCACTAATCATGATTTAACTCATCTAATTCTAATTAATCGTCAATTAAAGTATTAATCCTAGTGTTAACTAAAAGAGCAAAATAAGTGAAAGAATTGGGATTAGGGTTCTGAATCCTGCGCCGTTTAGCCTTCTCTCTCACTCTCGTTCTCACCGGAACAAACTAACGGCGCCGGAGAAGCTTCTTTCTCCGAGCAGCCACCATTAGACCAAGCTTTCTCTCGTTTCCCTCTCTCGCTCGTTTTCCTCACCTCATCTCTCAATTTCTCGCCGAAAAATCTAACAAGAATAAACCCTAAGTCTGATAGAGTAGATTCGAGTCTAAGCATCAACGAATTCCAGTCAATCGGAGTTGAAACAAGCATCACATAGAAGGCAAGAATGAGTGACGAGGGAACTTACTGACTAGAGCAGTTTCCGGTGACTCTTCAATGACGAACAAGGTGATAGAGACTCGGATATGAGGATCGCACGAGCTCCGCAAAAGGAAAAGAGTTTCTTCAGGTAATTTCGAATCCAATGCTTCTATTAATTTTCGCCAAATCTCTTGCTTCTTCTTGTTTCTGATTCTTCTGCTATTCGTTTCTATTCTGTGAACTTTGTGTCGTTGTTGCGTTGTTGCGTTGCGAGATTGAGGGAAGAAGGTTCATGATGACGATGAAGACGTCGAAGTGTTTGAAGCAGTGATTTGGTTCGGAATCGATTGAAGATTGTTGTTGTTCTTATGTGCGAATCTTGGCTTCATAATATATGAATATTGAAGAGATAGGGTTTTGAGAGAGTGCAGATTGGAGAAGATTGTGGGAAGGCTCAGAGTTGAAGAAGATGATGGAGGTGAATCATGGTGGCAGTGGTGATTGATTGAAGGCTGTGGAATCTGAAGAAGATGAAGAAGGTGGAGATGATGATGGAAGGGACTTCAAGAATGAATTCAGAGGGATCGTGAATGGTGAGAGGTTCGTCCCTTTTCCTCTTGATTTTTCTGTTGTGAACTTCCTCCCATCTGGCTTCTGTTAGGAGGTAGTTAGAGATCAGTTAGGTGGTTAGAGAGTTTGTCACTGATTTTTGAAGGTTGTTATAAGTTAGTTGGGTTCTGTTGAGAGTTGTTATGTTGGTTTAGAAAGCAGTTGGGAATTAGTTAGTTTGAAATTCTGTTAAGAGTGTGAGGGTTAGAAATTGAAGTTAGCTGCAGCTTTGTTGGTTAAGGGAAGTTTGAACGAGGTGTGGGATTTGAAAGTTAGAAAGGTTTAGGGGTTATGTCAGTATAGGTTTTGTGAGTGGCTGCTGATTTTTATGTGTTGCATGGACTGTTATGTGATGGTTAAATGTTTGGGAAAGGCTCCCTTATGCATGTAAAAAAAGGATTGGTTATCAAACTTTTTAGGGGTTAGTGTGAACTGTTTTTGAATTCTGGTTTTGCTGTAGGTTGTTTGAATTGTATTGGTGTGTAGGTGTATGGTTTATATGTATGCATCTTTGCTTTGGTTTTTCTTTGAATGCAGGGCTGGTTTTTTTTGTATGTTTACTGCTGCAGGTGATAGGATGATTAGAAGTGTTTGGTGTAGAGGTATTGAATTAATGGTGGCTTTGTTACTCTTTTTTTTTTGGAACTAATTTTGTAATGATGCAGATCACGTATAGCAGGTTCTGGCTTAACGATGCAATTTGGTTTGATGGAATCTCGCGGGTTGGCATATGGTACTTTTGGAGGTTATGAAGATGAAGCGAAATGGCTTGTTGGAAGAAAAATGAAGCTGACTTAGAAACAAGATAGGGTTTAGGATAGGGTGCTGACTTGGTCCAACAATCATTATTATTTTTGTAATTTTCAATGGAATGTGTAATGTAATGGTTCCTTAATAAAATTTGGATTTTTGGACATGATTGAAAGTGTAATGTGAAAGAACTTTGTAAAAGGGCATTGAATGGTGTATTCTTTTTGTATGATTTTTGTAATGAAATTTGCGTGGGCTTTTTGTAATGAATGAGAACCTTTGGACAATACTTGAATGAGCTTGAATCAAATGTTGAACTTCAAGTAATAAAGCTTTTGCAAATATTCCAAATTCCTTCCACTTTATCTTCCAACCTTGTATGCTTGAGAACTTTGATTCATTTAACAAATGTAAACACAAATTCGACTTTAAAGTGCTAATGAATCCGAATTCGACTTCACTTCTCAAAGGAACATTGGCTTCAATTCAATCTTCTAATCCATATCAAACTTGCATGACACGCACCAAGTAACCGAAATAATAGAACTTAAATTCCATCTCCAGTTAATGGGCCTCAATGAGCACATACCCAAAACTTCTAATTCCTTTATTTGAGAGACAACTTCACGACTTTATTTATTTAAGAAAGAATCAAAGTATTAATTTCAAGCAAATTTATCTGAATCCTTGATGAACCACCTAAATATTTGATCTCTTGAGAAGCCCTGAGTCCAATGGAGTTCATGATGACCAAATGCCATGTACCGAGATCCAAGTGGAACTCAGCTTGCTTTATAACCTTTGATCACATGCTTTTAGATATTAATGATGCATGAGTTATGTTAATGCCCTAATGGATATATGCAAATGAGATGCAAAAGTCTAAGCCAGTTGGAAATTAAAGGGTAGGACAAATTTGGGGTATGACATCCGCCAAATGAAAGAGCGGACCCTTATAAAATTTTAGAGCATGCATTGCGTTTTTGTATTTTAAAATGAATAAATATCAAAATAAAATAAAAAATAAAGTATCAATCTTAAAATTTACACTAAAATTTTATAGTTGAATGACTCAAATTTTATGTAATCAATTATCATCGTTTTTTTTTCATTAGGCACTTTGTGCCTAGCCGGATTTGAACCTGAGACTTTGAAGGGAGCATCAATTATCATTGTGAAAATTAAGATCTAAGATAAACCTCTCTATTTTTTTAAGAATACATTTTTAATTTTGTATTTTATTTCTCTAATCATTAAGTTATTTCATAAAATTTTACTAAGACGGTGTGAATAACCTTATTGAAATAGATGATCTTTTATCTTTTAACCTTTGGTAAATTTGTCTCTCATCCATAAAATGATGAAGATTTAATTTTTTTTAAAATATTAGATTAAAAAAGGAAATATAAACAAAATTATTAAATTTTTTGACTATGTGTGGACGCAATAAAGCGTTAAGCAAAAGATATGGAAATATTCCGAGTTTTATCGTCTCCACAGGGATTGGTGCGAGGGAAAGAATGCTGTTCAAAAGTTTCCGAGTTTCTGAGCTTGGGTTGAATGGTTTAAAGCTTAAAGTGCGAAAAGTAAAATATGACCATAAAAAGAAAACATTCTTTGAAGAAAAGAGAACTCGTGGGGATTGAATTTCAACTACCCGTCAAATACTTAAGTCTACTGATCAATTGTACCCAATCTGAATCACTCTTCAATATCATCATGTATCGCTCACAACCAGGTTATGTCTAGCGCAGAGTTGAGAGAACAATCGTATTGTCTCGTAGGCGATGTCTTGTGCAACTCAACAATTTCATGGATTCTATCATAAACCCTAACAATTTCAAACTGACATATCCATGGAGATTAACATACAATCTAACCCACCATAAACATCATCATGCCGACCCTTAGAGAGTAAGAACCCCACCCTTACCTTAGAAAAAGCTCCACCTTCTTAAATGGAGTCCTTCCTCTTCATGCCATAGCTTTCCTCTTTCTTCCCTTCTTTCTCTTCTTTCTCCAAATGAGAGTTATGCCTCTAAAACCCTAACTCTCTTACTATCCTTCTTTTTCTTAATTGGGCTTAACCCACAATCCAATCTCATTGTGTTATATCTCTTTCACTTAGGCTTAATTCATAATATTCCTCTAATTACTCAATTAAGCCAAATAACACACGTAAATGAATAATCACATAACATAACGAATATTATTCCCATTAATATTCCACAACTACAATTGCACCATAACTTAATTAATACCAACTCGTGATTTGTACTTCTCCGACTAACCCGACTAATTAATCCGATCATAAACTTAACTGCTCAAATCAATACATTAATCCAATTACGCCTTTAGAATAATTCTGATAAATCCCGACTTCGACTAATTCTAACGAATAAATCCTTGATCAATTTAATTAAATAAATAATTAAATTCGGGGTGTTACAACTCTCCCCCACTTAGAATATTTTCATCCTCAAAAATCTATCTGACATAACCATCCTCAACATCAGAACACATACGTACTTTCATTCCGATAATTATGCATTCCAATCTTTAACAAATACCAACAACTCTATCTCCGCCTCGTTGTATCACTCTTATAGTGACATCAACATAGTCAGCATACTCAACTCAGTCATAGTACGAAATATCACTTCTTACTTACAGTGCCCAACAACAATATCCCGACAACAGAAACCAAATCACTATAACATCAACTTAACAAGATTACTCAACGAATACACCCAATTCCACCATCGACTACCATCCCTTATATCATATGTATGAACTCAGCAAGTATTCACGAGAAAATACCATATCTCCGGCACTTCGTTCTCATCTCCACAACCCACCAAATCAAACATGCAGATCAAGACATATCATTTTCCCGGGCTTCCGATACCTAGTTCTTCATCTCTAATAAACACACACGCATAGCAACTGCGCCACCTTACACATCCGCTGCGCAACTGTGATAATCCATCTTAAGTCATTGTCCACGTTAAATATTTCCGTCACTTACATGGTTTCCAAGTCTTAATCTAGTTCGTACTTCCTTAAACATCCATCACAAAATCGTTGTTCACTCGACATCCTCAATTCCTTCACTTTGCGATGTTATCTCGCCTATAAACCAACTCCTCCGACTTGTTCATTACTTCTCAACTATTCATGGATACTTTTTTGTTAATTCACACCAACCAGATATCTTCACGACATAACATTCATCCATTTATGCACTATCAAGCTAGCAAGATACGTCTATGCCATCCAATCACGATTTCGTCTACTATCAACAAGAGATTAAGGGGGATCAAGTCCTCAATTTGTCAATAGATAGCCGACAACCATAATGGAGTATAAACCATCATTACCAACATTAATAATGTTCTTTTCCAACTTGTACTCATACCACCAGAAGCACTACAATTCCATAATTCACTAATATTCCAAAATCATCCGAAAAAGCTAACAATGACGTCTTGCAGCTACCTTCTTAAACACCTCTGACGATACATCAGAAAAAAATTCCTGTACGCCATTATCAACAATTCTTATTATTGAAATCATACTCCTCTCTTCGTATCTCCAACCCTTACTCGCGTTTCAGAATGTTTCAACAACTTCAACAGTTTTCACTACTGTCTCAATCACTTGCAACAATCTTTCAGCAATGCCTACAACAATACTTCTCTTAATCACTGATCCAACATCGACATCTTACACAAGGTTGCTCAACCAACAACTTCACAGTCCATTAGCAGCACTGGAACATCGCACTTTCTAAATTCCATATTCTAGAATTTATTCTTGTTACTTAACAGTTACCTTCAAAAGCATCTGTAACTTTAACCACACTTGCATGTCACCAATCGCTACATTGCTCCTCATCCTTCGAGTAGTAAACATCAATAATTCCTTCTCACATTCTTCCTCAAGAGATTCCAACTTAACTAGCAACCAAAATCTTAAATCCAAGTCACCTTAGATTCGGGAAATAACAAACTCCCTCGACACTTGCACTGTCGCTAGCAGCAATATACTAACACCCTACAACTGAATATATCCGAGAAGTATAGATTCTCCCCCACTTAGCTTCAAACCAACTCCTGCAGACAAAGGATCAGAAGAACAACAAGTATTGACAATATTTCACACACTCATCGCATACACGGGAATAAACATCATTAGATAACGTTGAACAGACAGACCGACCTGCTCTGATACCACTAATATAACACCCCAAATCTACCCCGCAAGTATATGCGAAAATCAGAGTGCATTCAAAAATATTCATCAAAAGATGGGATGTCACATTTCAACTTCCCTAAACAAACATACTTATATTACATTTAATAATGATACATAGCATTCGGAAACATAACTTCATCCATAACTACCAACTTCAACTTATAAACATCTTTCAATTCAACTTAACATAAATGTCAATATAGAATATAACAATTAAACAATAACGAGTAATCCCCCGAGTGCTACGTATCAGAGCAATAGACACCAACTCGACTTGCCATAAAGCAACATAAAGATTTCACATAAATAACCTCGAACATCCACGACTAATCTTGAGTACCTGTCCATTTCCCATGGTAGGGGAAATATCAACAAAGGGGTGAGATATCTTACAATATAAAGGAATAAATGATAACTAATATAGGAGATATAAATCATACATAATTTCACCACTTCGCATCACATAACATCTTACAACAGATTTCATCGCAAAACAACTTATCAATATAATACAACTTTCAAAATGGCAACGATGTCATTAATCAATTAAGACAACATAATCAAATTCACAGTTATACTATCATCACGTCACAACAAACATATCATCGTCTCAACAATTCAAATCACAATTCAAATGTGACTCGAATGTGACTCAAACTTATGCATATGCATGTGGTACCATTTGGAGTAAAACTCCCACGTCTCAAATTTGCCATTGGACACACGTCACTATTTGCCATTAAGACCACGTCACTTTTGCCATTAAGGCCACGTCACTTTTATGCAATGGATGCGACTCAATGATGCACATCCACAAATACCACATAAACAATACGTCAAAACATCGTCTAAACCACCATTGAACATTATCAATTAAATGTCGAACTTCAACAACAAAAATCATCATCATTCATAAGAATGCATCACTTCACAATCACGTCACAATTACAACTTATCAACAATGACCATTGGGTCTACGACAACAACGACAAATTCATCATGTTACAACAACAACAACAGTTCATCATGTTACAACAACAGCAAATTCATCATATTACAACAACAACAACAAATTCATCATGTTACAACAACATCAACAACAACTCATCATATTACAACAACAACAACAAATTCATCATGTTACAACAATAACAATAACTCATCATGTTACAACAACAACAAATTCATCATGTTACAATCAACAACAATAATTCATCATGTTACAACAACAACCACAAAAAATTCATCATGTTACAACAACAACAACAAATTCATCACATTAATTACAACAACAAATCCATCATCATATTACAACAACAACGAGTCCATCATGTTAATAAAAACATCATCAATTCTTCTTATTAACAACAACGTCAACACATTCATCATATTCCATAATTCAAGCAATCATCATAACCCGTTATATTTAACTTCCTAATAAAGACATATTCATTGTTAATTCATCACATGACATCACTATAAGCTCATACCCCACAGGACGTACAAATAATAACATATAGCATACAACAACATTATCAATTAAGCATATCATCACATACATCATTATCTCATCATAAGGAAACTGCATATCATCACCTCAATAGCATTGTATCGTCATAAGAAAAACATACATCAATTTATACCACAACATGGTTATGTCAATTCATAACAAAGAGCATACTTCGCATGTTAACACAACATAGTTCATCACTTAATCCTAATAAACATAATAGGAGACTAAATCCAATGAATCATTTTATTGCATCATGGTATAGTTTATTGCGTTAGCTCTCCAACGCTTCAAACGGCGCATAAAACGGAGTTACGGATCAAAAGTTGTGGTCTATACAAAATCTGCCAAAAAATGGATCTTCAGGTCGACGCATAAATGTTTCTATCACCTTTGGGTTTGCTCAGGTCGAGCCTCCCTGCTGTATAGGTCGATCTATGCTGCGTAAAAACCCAAAAATCACTACTTCCCTCCCCTAATCTCCCCATACACAACCACTAACCCTCATACAATTTATACATTAATTGAAAGCAATTTAGTACACATGTAAGGTTCTTAAACATGTTTCTAACCATGGTTTCATACAGAAACATCAACAATATGATTAATGGCACAATTTCATGGATTCTATCATAGACCCTAACAATTTCAAACTCACACATCCATGGAGAATAACATACAATCTAACCCACCATAAACATCACCATGCCAACTCTTAGAGAGTAAGAATCCCACCCTTACCTTAGAAAAAGCTTCACCTTTTTCAATGGAGTCCTTCCTCTTCATTCCATAGTTATGCTCTTTCTTCCCTTCTTTCTCTTCTTTCTCCAAATGAGAGTTATGTCTGTAAAACCCTAACTCTCTTACTATCCTTCTTTTTCTTAATTGGGCTTAACCCACAATCCAATCTCATTCTGTTATATTTCTTTCACTTAGGCCCAATTCATAATATTTCTCTAATTACTCAATTAAGCCAAATAACACACGTAAATGAATAATCACATAACATAATGGATACTATTCCCATTAATATTCCATAACTACAATTGCTCCATAACTTAATTAATACCAACTCGTGATTTTTATTCTCCGACTAACCCGACTAATTAATCTGACCATAATCTTAACTGCTCAAATCAACACATTAATCCAATTACGCCTTTAGAATAATACCGATAAATTCCGACTTCGAGTAATTCCAACGAATAAATCCTTGATCAATTTAATTAAATAATTAATTAAATTCGGAACGTTACAATCTTCATGGGAAGACCAAGTCTTGTAGAATTTGAATAAGTAATGACTATTAAACTTGTTTCATCCTGATTAATGAGAATTATATGATGATCCGAGCAATGTAAAACACAAGAATAACAACTGATGTGATTCCAATGATAATGTTAAAATCTCCCACGAACATCCAAGGGGAGATATAGTTATCCTGGAGCTACGCTAGTGATGCCCAAAGATTACATCTTTCCAAATATGAGGTGCAAGCTTAAATAGCTACCAAGTAAATCGTAGAATGAGGTTTGGAAGATTATTCAGGTTATGATAAACACAGAAGCCTGTTACATTAAGTTGCCGCCAATTGTCTGTTCCGTAATAAAAAAGAAATTCAGTTTGTGGATGGAGTACGTACTCTTAAGAGCCAACCTAGTGGATTAGTTGGCCATACCGCTTGCATTTCAAAAGTGATGTGGGATCTTAAATTTCCGCCTAAGATCAAGGTTTTTGCTTGGAGATTCTTTATTGACCGGCTTCCTACTAAAGATCAATTGTTGAAAAGAGAGGTGAAAGAGATTTGGAAACACGTTTTTATTTGGCTTGGTATTTCGGAGGATATCAATGAAGAGGAGATGTTACTTTTTGAAGTTATACAAGACAAGGTGAAGTGTAGCAAGCGCAGAATTTTGATCAATTTCGTCTGGTTAGCTACCATTTGGAGCCTTTGGATTATGAGGAATGCCATTATCTTCAAGGAGAGGTGTTTTGTTTTGATGTTATTTGTTCTAATATTATCTTTCTTTCTTGGAGATGGTTGTATTGTGGATATACTAAGTTTAGACAACCTATTATGAATAGTTTAAACTTCCTTTATCCAACCCACACAATCTCTAGTGCCTCGTTTTTGTAAGAGTTGCACCCCTAGTACGAGCTTTTCAATCAATTGCTTATTAAAAAAAAAGATTGATTTTTAGGGTCGCCACCCAAGAGACCTGTTATTATAGGTGATCCTCTCTATTTCATTTGACTTATGTTTGGTAGTCTTCTTGTTCTTAGTATTAAAAGATTTTAAAACCGAATTCTCTTTCGGTTTCAAAGATTTCTTGAGTAATTGAAATGTCATCATTCACCACTTGTTTAATATTTTCTTCTTCAATGACGCTTTTCAACTTATTTTCAGCATTAAGACTAAAATCGTTCTCACAGAATAGATAAATATATAAGAATACAAGGATATATAAAGAGTATATGGATGTAAAGATATATCCTTATATATAAATATATATATATATATATATATATATATATATATATATATATATATATATATATTTCATAAAAGATAAGTCATAATATAAGGATATAGGGATAATTAAGGATATAAAAATTAAAAAGAATAACTAAAAATATTATAATATAAAGAAATATCCTATATAAATTCATTTATTAATCCTTAGATCTTTATATATCGTTATTTCCTTATTTTGTTGTAAAATAAGATATCAAATTATGATAAAAATAGTAATTAGTTTAAATGAAATATAAATTTTGTAAAATAACTTTAAAAGGTAAAACGTCCAAATTTAAAATGTATTAATAAGTAAATTATTTTCAATAGTTAAACAATTCAAAATAGAAATATAAATTATATATTTCTTTTTCTATTGTAAAAAATTAAGCAAGTATTTAATGGTAAATTTGTCTTAAATGCATTTTTTTTTCAATTTCCTACAAATCCTTATTACCTCCCTCAAAATTGACTCTTAAACTCTCTCAATTTTTTCATTATAGTTGCACAATTCTCCATTGGTAAGAAGAAATCTAATTTTTTTTTTTTGTTAATTTATTGTCTACTTTCTTTTCTCTTTATATTTGTCTTCTTTAAATTTTGAAATTTTTTTAATTTTCTTTGTCTTTTATTTGATGCTTAGGTGATCATTTGAAGCTGGGGGAAGTAAGAAAGTTTATCTTTGTATAGATCTGCAGAAAAATTGTCAAATTCAGTCATCAAGAAGGTATGTAAAAAAGTATAATATTTGAAACAGTGATAAAATAATTTTCATGATTATTTTCTTAATTGATTTAAAGTTGGAGAACATTTAATTTTAAAATTGTTGGATGACCTTTTGTTTTTTTTATATTTTTATTTTAGACAAAAAAAATTAACAATCGTCTTTCATTAAATAAACCAAGTATTGAAATCATAGTTTTTACTCCAAGTTTAACTTTTTACATAAAATGAGAGTTCCAGTAAATATTTGAAATATTAGTATAGTTTCAGGTTTTTTATTTGGTGTTATTTTCTTCGACTATCAGTGTAAAAATTAATTAGTAAAAAATATCGTATGAAAGTGTATGTGTTACGTTATAAATAGTTAAAACTTCATCAAATAATTAACAGTTTAATGGTTATGACTGATTATCAATTTAAAACATGTATGTTAATGTAAAAAGCATAAATTATTAAAAATTTTATCAATTAAATATATGATTTATTATTATTTTTACTATATATATATATATATATATATATATATATATATATATATATATATATATATATATATAAAATAAATAAGGGTTAATATTGATTTACCCCTGAAAATATAGACGTGTTTTGATTTACTCTCCTTTTAAAAAAAAATATTTTTAGTATATTAAAATTGACTTTTCTTATTTTTTGGAAAAATTGATTTTTTTTTAATTTTTAGGAAAAAAATGACTTTTTTAATTATTTGGAAAAAATTAATTTTTTATTTTTCAATTAAAATCCGGGTTTTCTTTTTTTTTTTTTTCGGAAAAAATTCAAGCTTAATTATTTGAAATAAAGTCAATTTTTTATTTTGTATAAAAAATATTATTTTAATTATTTTTTTTGTTTTTTTCAAAAAATATTTTTTTAAATACACAATTAAAAAATAACTAAAATATTTTATTCCAAATAAATATGATTTTAAACCCCTTATTTAGGTCCCTTAAAAAATAAAAATATGAAGGGGTTTAAAAATAAGAATTCAAAAAAGTATTCATTTTGTACGGGGCCTAAAAAAAGAGAGCCATGTAGAGGGCCTAAATATTAAGGCTTTGTGATTTAGAGTTTTTTTGACATCTCTAGATCGAGTAAACGAAACACGTCTGCTTATCTCAATTAACCCTTTGATAGTCCATCAAAGTCCATGACGGGACTTTGTTAGCATGATAATTAGCATTTGGCTGATACATTTAAGTAAATTCGTAAATAAAATTATTATCTGAATGCAATGTGCGGAGTTCTTCTTGAATATTTGAATTATCACAACTTTTAGGTTAATATAGTATATTTCATAAGAAAAAATATACTATATATTTGTACAACCATACATTATTTTAGTAACCGTACACTCTAAGTAATAAAGTGTAATATCATGAAATTTATACTCCATCTTTCTGATCATATTGGTAATGAATAGAAACTGCATTTGTTACTACTTCATCCGATCCTTATTTTAGTAACCGCACACTCTCTAGATAATAAGTGTAATATCATGAAATTTATACTCCCTATCATATTGGTAATGAGTAGAAACTGCATTTGTTACTCCGTCTCATCATATTGATATAGAGTAGGTGTAACAATTAAAACAAAAACAGTAAATAAAAGAAACAACCAATGATATTGTTGGAACTAAAAATAAATTACACTGTAACAACCAATGAATATAAGAAAACATGTTGATATTGGTGCTTATAATAGAGAGAGGTGGAGGAAAGAACATTGGGAAATCGAGGGGACACGTAGTGGAAGTGTAGATTGATTGTGACAAGTGTAAAATGATTGTAGCAATTAAAAGTGGTTTTGAAACTAAGACAGTAAGAAATTTGTAAATTTATTAGCTCACTTACTGCACTAACTCATTTCTAATGCAATTATTTCATCTATTAATTAATTAACAATGAAAATAATTTTTTAATGAATAATAATTAAAGACAAAATATAATTAAAATAAATAATGACTCTTTTGTAACTTGCTATGAAACGTAGGATTATATTTTTTTTATAAATTTATATTCAAAATAAAAAAACATGAGTTTGAAAAATAAAGAAAGTAAAATAAAATAAGTAGTTAATGGGATAAAGATAGTTTTAAGAAAAAATAAAAAATAAAATATAACAATAGTAATTGAAACGGAAAATATAATTAAATAAATAAAACAAATAATAAAAAAATAAGTCAATGATAAAATTATATATATATATATATATATATATATATATATATATATATATATATATATATATATATATATATATATATATATATATATATATATATATATATATATATATATATATATATATATATAAGGTAAGGATATTAAAAAAGTTTATTATTAAGAAAAAGGTAAATAAAAAAAGGTAATATTATATATATTTTTATATTTTCTATATCCTTATATATAATATACCATTAAAAAATTTATGTTAAATATAATATATCCTTATATGTTGTAAATAAATTTTTTATATTAATATAAAGGAGGTAATTAATTTAAAATATGTATATTTAAAAAAACCATGAAAGGTAAAAAATCATAAAGGTCAAAAATAAAAAATTGAAATTTACTATTAATAAATCAACTATTCTCTTTTTTGAGTTAATATATTCGTCTTTGATTCAAAAAAAATAATCAACTATTCTCTTTTTGATAAACAAGTCAAAGTAGAAACTTTATTGATATTTTCTTTTTTAATTGTACCTTATCTTTTTATAATAAAGTATATATATATATATATATATATATATATATATATATATATATATATATATATATATATATATATATATATATATATATATATATATATATATATATATATATATATATATATATATATATATATATATATATATATATATATATATATATATATATATATATATATATATATATATATATATATATATATATATATATATGTTTTCTTCTCAATTACAAATAAATTCTAATGTCCTCCGTTAACAATTCTCTTTCACCAATAGTTGCACCAATTTTCCTTGGTAAGAAAAAACTTATTTTTTGTTAACTCGATATATGTCTCTTTTTTTTCTCTGTATTTTTGTATTATCTAAACTCTTAGAATTAATAAATTTTCATTATGTTTTATTTGACATTTAGGTGATCATTTGAAGCTTGGAAGTAAGAAAGATTTATCTTTGTAGAGAGAAAAATTGTCAAATTTAATCATCAAGAAGGTACGTACAGTTATTTAATAATTAATTAAACGGTGGTAAAATGATGGTAACTTTTGAATTAGACAGTAATTTCAACAATTTTCATGATTATTTTCTTAGATTATTTAAAGTTTGAGAACATTGAATTTTAAAATTGTTATATGACCTCTTGTTTTTTTATTTATGTTATAATAAATTTAACAATCTTGTTTCATTTAATAAACTAAATATTGAAATTATCTATTCTCTTACATGTTTTACTTGTAACACAAAATATTTGATATTTTTGAATCGTCTGGAAAAAAAAATCAAATTGTTTATTATATTTTTGAAGTAATGTAAAAAAAAAATATTCAATGAAATATAATTTCGTTGGAGTATTCTAAATTCTAGTTTAGGATTATTTAGTTTACTAAAGGTATGTTACAGTAGATATTTAAAATATATTAGCATCGTTTCAGGTTATTATTTGGTGTTTATTTTTCTATTGTAACAATTAGTTAGTAAAAAATATCGTATGAAAGTGTATGAGTGACATTATCAATAATTAAAATTACATCAAATAATTTTAATATTTTAATGTTTATGATTGATTGTCAATGTAAAAAATGTAAATTGTGTTACTAATGACTAATATGTGATTTATTATTGCTTTGTTTGGTTGATTCTCAATGACTTATATATTACAATGACTTATATATGGTTTATTATTGTTTTGTTTGATTGATTGTTAAACAATAAAGTTTCATTCTCAACTTTTTGTTTAGTATATGTTTAGTATAATATATGTTTAGTATAGATTTAAACAACCGTTAATCTTACATTTTTCAGTAATATATGTTTAGTATAGATTTTACTATTATGATTCAAATTTATGGTGAAGTAGGGCAAAGCTATGATTGAATCACGAGGTAAGATATCATGTTAGATTTCTCTTTTATTAAAAGTAAGGTAAAGTGAACCTAATTTTTTAGGTAATTATAAGTTTCCACCTTAATTTATTACTTTTATTTATTTAATAAGCTTACTTTTTTAATAGATTTTTTTTATAGTATTATATACTGGTTGAGTTTAGCCATCAATGCATGATACACTTTTTCATTTAAAATACGTATTCTCATCTCACAATAAGTAAAGCAAAATAAATCTCTATAATTTAGGGAAGAAATTGGCAACTAAATTCTTTGAAATCTAGAATATGTATGTAAATTTAGGTGTACATGATTGCATAAGTTTGTAGTTTATTAACATTTATTTTGGTTATATTTTATAGATGGAATCACATGTATGGATTCAAACTAAGGATGGTTTATTTCAACAAATAGAGAAGTCGGTGGCTGAGTCTTGCCCAATCATTTGTCGGGAAATTGTTCAGAATTATAAGGGGTTTTCTAAAGTCTCTGCAGTATCTCTTCCACCTTGTGTTACATCTACAATATTGGGTTTAATACTTGATTATTGCCGATCTTATCAAATAATAGGACGCCCCGAAAAGGTATGGAATATTGTTAACTCTCATGATTCGATTTTTTCTTGTTTTGAGAAAAAATTTATAGTTTTTCAGTCCTCCTAATTTATTTCCTAAAAAAAATTTTAATTCAAATTATTAGAAAAGCGAAAAAATTAAACTCAAATTTAATTATGTCACTAAACATTTGAAATTTCAAAATTACGAATAAATATATATTTTTTTGTTAACTTTTTGTTAATTTCTAATAATTAGAGATATTCTATTTAAAATATTTTGCACTACAAGCATTTTCATGTGATTGCTACTATTATAGGACTGCAAAGCTTTTGCTGAGACTTTTATTTCAAAAGATGTAAAGACTTTGATTGAGTTAGGAACTGCTGCTGTAAGTCTGGAAATAACACCATTGGTTGACTTGACTTGCAAAGAACTTGCTCAACAAACTAAAGGAAAAGCTCCTAAAGAAGTTTATAAACTATTTCATCTAAATGATGACCTTGACGAGGTATGTGAATATGACCTATATCTAATTATGTGACCCTTAAATAAAACTATGATGTTTCTTAAATTTTCATTGGACATTTTGACAGGAGGAAAATTTTGATAATATTAAATATATGACTGGTTATTCACGAATCCTACTTTTCAAGAAATTTTCTGAAATAAAGAATCAAGAACTACGAGGGAGAAAGACATTGAAGGCATGTTCTATCTTTTCAGATACATATGTTTCTAAAGAATTGAATTAATATATTCTCTTACGATTGTTTAATGAAAATTATATAATAAAACTTCTTGTGTTTCATGATGTTAAGGTTGTGGAGAAACCAAAAGATGAACGCTCGATTAATGATTTACTTAAATATATTAATGGGCCAGATTGTGGTAATATTTAATGTTTTCCTTAGAAATCACATTTTTATAGCCTATTTTTTTCTTCCATTTTTTCATTCCAATTTTTTTTTGTATTAAAGTCTCCTTAGGGATTATAAAACTTTTATAAATTTCATTTTTTATTTTCTCTATCATAAAGATACAAATAAATTGACATATATGATAGGTACTTCAACAATTAAGAAGAAAAAGAAGATTAGGAGAAAGGAGGGAAAAACAAAAGATAATTCTTCAAAAAATACAATAGAAAATAATAACAATAATAAGGTTAGACTCTGACCATATATTATATTTCAGAATAACTTATGAGAATGTTTGCATGTGAGGTATCCTCATTTTCATGCATTTTAAGATCAACATTTTTCATGGTCTTACCTAGAATTTTTGTTTGTATTCATCTTCACTGTTCATGTAATGCATTAAAGACCTCTTCAAGTAAATACAATGAAGGAGATTCTGAAGATGATTTCGATCCATTAATGAAACACTCTAAAGGGGATTCTGAAGATGATTTTGATCCTTTAGTGAAGAAGGAAATTGACAGGTTAGTTACATTCTTCTTTTAGTTCTTTAATTATTTTTTAATAAGATTGAACAAATGAATGTCCATATGACTATGTTTCTACTTTAAAATTAATATTTTTGAGCATCCAACATGTGTGATCACCTAAAAAGGCGAAAAAGATTCCTTATATATATATATATATATATATATATATATATATATATATATATATATATATATATATATATATATATATATATATTTTAATAAGATCGAACAAATGAATGTCCATATGACTATGTTTCTACTTTAAAATTAATATTTTTGAGCATCCAACATGTGTGATCGCCTAAAAAGGCGAAAAAGATTCCTTATATATATATATATATATATATATATATATATATATATATATATATATATATATATATATTATATATATATATATAAAACACATTTAAAACAAATAATTATTTAATTTTGTAAGGAAATACATGGTTATTTAATTGTTAAAATTTTTATTTATTAAATTTTTATTAATTATTATGTTTTTATTTATACAGGGAGGTGGAATATTTTACCAGACTATTAAATTTAAATTGGTCTGAAAGAATACAAATATTACCTTTAGGACAAACCAAATAATTAACACCCTTATCTGTGATATTAAATGGTTCAACATGTTTTTCAAAGAGAATCTTACAAATAAAATGATAGTTACTCAGAGTTGATGTTTTTTCATTTATAACTTGAATGCGCTTGTTTGAGCATAATTTTATCACTCAAATTGAAAAATGTAATTGAAGCTAGTTAGTTATCTTTATTTTTAATGCAGTTTTATTGTATTATTTCTAGAGTTGCTGTATTATACTTTTTTGAGGAAATATTTTGTTCTTTTCCATAAGACTCTGTTTAAAGTTTAAATGTGTTAATTGTTTTTACCAACACATCCTAGTTTATTTTACATAATTTTTTGTTATCAACAATAAATGCTAACATGATCTCTCTCTCTCTCTCTCTCTCTCTCTCTCTCTCTCTCTCTCTCTCTCTCTCTCTCTCTCTCTCTCTCTCTCTCTCTCTCTCTCTCTTTCTCTCTCTCTCTCTCTCAAATTAAACATGTAAAAACAATATCAACTACTTGCAAATTTAATACTACTTTCATCTGATACAAAAATAGTGGACGAAGATTTAAGGTTTCGGTTGAGGTGTGGGTATTTGTCATGTATATTTATTTTGCTTTTGTTAATTAGTAAAAAACCAAAAACAACTAAAATAAGCCATTTTAAAAAATACCAAAAGCAATTTGATTAATATCATAAATTTTCTTTTCACTTAATTTGAACCATTGTATACATTTAATTGAACTAAACTTATTGATTACTCACCTTAATTCTTACTTATCGAATCATTTTCATTTTCAACTTTTCAATCCCTGGTCCAACAATAAGTCTTTTCCATAATTCAATTTTAAATGCACCATCAATTAAATTTCATTTCCTCGCCCAAGTGCAATCATTCACTTAAAAAAAATCAATCAATCAACTATTTCTCGCCCACGTGCGATTGTTATTTTACTTTTTTTTGCCTATATATATGCAACTTTTAAAACCAAACAAAGTCAAACTCTTGATTATTATCAAGCCCATTTTGAAAACTAAATTCAAAGTAAACCATTTTTCAAAAAGTCAAAACACTTGATCATTATCAAGCCATTTTTCAAACCTAACCAATCTAGTGTAGTTCCCTAGAACTACGTATGTCTTGAGTTTCTCATTGTACCTGAGGATACATATGAGCGAGATCCAACATCTTGTCACACAACCTTTTTCTTTTTGCACCCTTTTAAGAAAATTATTGGACAACTTTTAAAAAAACAAAAAAACTTTTGTCCAAGTGCGAGCATTTTCACCTTTCGCCCAAGTGTGAGCTTATTTACCTTCTCGTTCAAGTGAGATTCCTTTTTTAAATCTCCTTTTTCGCCCAAGTGCGAACCCTCTATCCAACACTCGTCCGTGTTGGTCTAGACTCTTGTTCGTGTCACCTAAAACAAAAACAAGTAAGTTCACTAAGAACTACATAGCCTTGAGTTTTCCATCGCACTTGGAGATACATAGGAGCAAGATTCAAAGTCTCGTCAGGCCCATTAATTAAATACTGTGGCACCCCAAAATTTGCCCATCTACTTATTCTTAATTGGCTTGCATATCTCATTCATTTACATCTTAAGTCATTAACCAAATCATGCACAAAATCAATAAATCTGGCATCGGTATTAAGGATATTGAAGAGCTAAGGTTTGCTATACTTCAAAAGAGATTCAAGACTGTTTCTTTCACTAGTCATGATTGATGAAGTTAAGGTTTTGATACTTCTTCACCAAATTAACAAATTTCTATATGAGAGCGTCATTGAGACGACTTTGGTTTATTCTCTGATTAATTGAAGTGCAGACTGCAAGAGATGATGGCACAATATTCTTTATTTATACCCCCCTCCAAACGATCAATTCGAGATTATCTCAGTTAATTATGAAGCTTTTATCGTTATATATTTGAAAATGAAAAGTTGGAGTATACATAAAGGTGAAGTTAAAGTGCATAAAGACAATGGTTGATCTCAAAAGTTCATTACAATTTCTATCCCATTCAAGCATCCATTATCCAATTTCTATACAAAACAACACTTATATGTTCATTCATAATCCATACATAACCGAAGTCGAGATCATTCCAAACTCTATCCATTCTTTAACTACAAAAAATCTCATTACAATTCAAGATCCACATACCTTACAAGGACCAAAAGTCACACTGCATATTCCATTGAAAACTACAAAAATACTAGAGTTCGTCTCATTAAGTTTTACAATTCCATTACAAGCCATATTACAAAAAAAAAAAAGAGGATTCATTCTAGTGTTCACCGAATCCATTACAATACATGTCCATACAATTTGTCACAAAAAGTGAATTACACAAAAATCCTAAACCTATTACATCATGTCTTCCAAACCGTCTCACTTTCGTCAAGCTCCAAGGGTGACCGTCGCAGCCTGTTACTCCAACCGTCTTCACGTCACAAACACCATCCTCCAACCATAACTCCACCTGCTGCAAAGAAGCCATGAGAAGCCCGGTTCGGCAACTTGAAACCTACCGCATTCATATAGCCTAATCATCCAGAAGCAGTAAAGTTTATATTCACAACAGTAGCAATACACACTGCAGAACAAAAAAAGAGTCATTCAAGATCAGTCCCTATACAATCGAAGCATCATAAATCCATCACCATTCATACATATTCTTTACCAAAACAGTCCCTGCATAATGGTGAAAAACATTCAGTTCAAAAGCAAAATCAATATTGCGCAGCAAGTCACCAAACAAAATTCAGAAGAGGGAAACTTTCTAGTTCTGCTAACAATTACTAACAAGCCCTATTTGCATATTTCCTAACCTTAACTAACTTATAACCACCATATAACAGTTTGTAACAAATTTTTCTAACTGTCAATAAACCTTCAACTGTCATAACAGTTCCCATTAACCTATAACTATTGTTCCCTAACTTCTTCCCATCATGACTATAACTAACCACCTTACCAAATCAGTTATAAAGAACCTGACTATCAAAACAAACCAAAAACTTTCCCTAACTGTTTTAACATTTCAGTTACATCTAACCTATTCTCTAACCATATCTCAACTGTCAAACTAATAACAGAAGGTTCCACACAACTAACCTCTAACCAACTTCAACTGGACTCATAACAGAAAATCAGAAAAGAGTAACAGAAAATCAGAAGAGAGCTTACCTATATATTCAACATCTCCACGATTATTCAGGGCTTCCTCTTCCATTCTTCAATCCTCCACCATCTTCATCATCCAATTCTCTCCACTCTCTCCGAATCATCATCTTCATCCTTTAACCACTTTCACCATCATCATCATCATCTTTGTTCAACCTTCAGACCCTTCATTCATCATCATCATCACCTTCACCTTTCTCTCTCGACACTTTTCTCTGGATCCATACCTTCACTTCATTTTTTTCATCCCTTCGATGCTCTCTCACCACCATTCTTCAGGAAAAATCAACAATCTTCAATCATCACCAAGAATCTCCAACAACCCTCTGCAACCTCGCTTCAATCTTCATCATAACGTTCATCTTCACCTCACAAACGCGAAGGAGAAAAAGCTCAGAATTTGAGACTAGAAGGAGGAGAAAGGAAGTCGATGAAATCTGAAGAACAAAGAGAAGAGATTACTTAAATAATTTCATCACTCTCTCTCTCTCTCTCTCTCACGCTCCTTCAATCTTTGCCGTGGCACAATCATCTTCATCCCTTCTCTGTAACAACATCACTGCAACAAAGAATTCGACATCATCGCATCTCCAATCGTTCCTCCTCGACGAGTTCGAAGGCATAGCAACAACATCATCATCATCGCACAACGACTCCGCGCTTTAATCTTCTCCTTCGATCTTCATCCTCATCTCCATCAAATCTGCATCAACACGGTACAAAAGAAAAACAACGATTCAAACGAAGACGAAACCGAGAGAAGTCAGAGACGAGAGAAGAAGTGGTAGCACCGTGAGTTTGTGAATCGGAGAAGAGAGTTTGGGACTCCGGCCTCCGCTGCGCATGAACATGAGAGACGAAGATTCACGGCAGTGATCTGAACGCTCCGGTCGGAGAATGTGAGCGCCGGCGTTTGAAGGAGAAAGAGAGAGTCCGAGTTTTCACGTGAGAAGCTCAATCGTCGCTCAAGGTTAACCCTAATTCCCAATCTCAATTGCTCCTTTTTTTATTTATTTTATTTTCATTAATTAATTGTAAATTTTTTACTCTTAATAAATTCTGATAATAATAATTGGATTAAGAACCTGAACATGAAATATTGGGCCTGATCCACAGATTGCTATCTCATACCCCCCTGTGCCCATTGTACTATTTTTTGGACATATGAGATTCTGAAACAAAAATAACTCTGCTGGGCTGATTCTATGGGCCCTGCGCCCAGTTACTCTTCACACCCATAAAATCAGTATACATCCCCTGTTTCCATGTTTTTTATTTGGTTAAATTCATTTAGTTTAGGTAATATCATCACTAATCTTTTTCCTATCATTCTTAGCCTTTAATGCACATATTTTGTCACAAAGGATAATCACTAAAAAATATTAGTTTAGGCTTTTATTTTAGGTCTTTGCTTAATTAGGATTCTTGTTTTTGTCATATAAAAATCATAAAAATAAATAGTATCTTTTAATTCAATTTCACACTATATTTTGAATCATTCATTTTCATGTTTGGTGCTATATTTTCAAGTCATTATTTTAGTCAATTTGTGTACTAATTTTGTACCATTGTTTACTTGTGATTTTTACTTGCAATCCTACTTGTATGTTCCCATAGATTTAGGACCTATAATCTTCATGACCATTAGGCTTAGTCTTTCCCTTTAAATCCTAACACTTAGGTATAATCATAACATTAAGCTAGTTATTCATTTTAGGCTAGTTTTCTTCTCCTTTTTCTTTTCAACTTTAAAACATTAATAAAGGACGACGCGAATCATGCTAATGCCTTTTCTTTAGTGTGAAAGAAATGATTGGGGCGTAGGCCCCGATGTATGTTCTTTCCCACTTAGCGGAAGAGAAATGATTGAGGCGTAGGCCTTGGTGTATTTCTTAACCGTTATTTAGAGAAACGATTGTGGCGTAGGCCTCGATGTGCATTCTCTAATTATTCAAAAAACTGTATTTCATTTAGAGAAACGATTGTGGCGTAGGCCTCGATGTGCATTCTCTAAATAGTAAAAAAAAAACTATTTTTTTAAGGCATGATTCAAGTCACAAATTAATTTCCCTTAAAAGACACCCAACCAAAAACATTTCAAAATATCTAATAAAGGCTCAGACCTAAACAAAGTAAGGAAGCGATGCGAAGCCTTGTAGTGGGTTTTCGTCCATCATGGAATTACACCTAAAAAATACAAACCAATTTTATCTCTTCTCTCTCTTGCCTCCGAGGCATTCTTTCTCTTGCCTTCAGGGCATTCTTTCTCCTAATCGGACACGTTATTTCCGCTCCATTCCCAGCTTAAGACTCCAGAGGTCGAGCAGCGGAGTGCGAATGTAACTGTTCAACTAAAAAACACAAAAACAAACAAAAACTAAAGAGCCGAACTACGGCGCTCTGATTCTTGAAAAGGATACGTAGGCATTAGGTCGCGGGGCCTAAGCGAGCACAATTATTTATAAACCTTATTTTCCCCGTGTTTCTTTTCTTTCATTTGCATGCATTCCCTTTGCATTAAGCTTTAGATTTATACACCCTTAGAATAGAACAAACATAAGTGGATCCTGTGGAGTACCACAGACGTGAGGGGTGCTAATACCTTCCCCTTGCGTAACCGACTTCTTACCCGATCTTTGGTCGCAAGACCTTTTCTTATCCTTTCTTTATTCCAGGTTTTCTGATATTCCTTTCCCTCTTTGGGATAAATATATTAGTGGCGACTCTGTTCACATTTCGCGAGCGTGCGACAGCTGGCGACTCTGCTGGGGACTCCTAGCTTAGTCAATCCTAGCTTTTGTTTGTTTTCTTTTCTTTGGGTGTTCATTTATTGCTTTACTGCTTTATTGTTTTATTGCTTTATTGCTTTATTGCTTTATTGCTTTATTTCTTTATGCATTGCACTATTATTTTCCTATACTATGGATTATTATTATGCTGTTCTGTTGGGTTGGGATGTCACTGATTTGAGGTAAAAGGCCCAATACCCAGGCCAGAGTTGACACATAGGATACCTAGGATAGAGTGGACAGTCATGACGCCGATGAGATGTCAGGTCTTGTCTAGTGCGATCATGAGACCCACGCCCAGTCGAGGTTCAAATGGGGTATCATCGTTGGCATGTAGATGCAACAATGGTGGTATCTCAGGAGAACTGATAACGCTGGTTGCCATATTGACCTACCCTGACCTAGACTACACCCGTGAGTGGGGAGGGAATCATATTCTTAACAGGTACAGGTACATGTTCTGTTGGTGACTATTGGTCCTCCTGGTACTCAAAAGAACGTCAAACCTTTGATCCTGGAACATTTGACTTATACAGAAGCTATACATCAGTTATCTATCAGAATCAACGTCGAACCTCTGAATCTGGAGGATTCGACCTTATTTGACTTATGCAAAGGTTATCTATCAGAATCAACGTCGAACCTCTGAATCTGGAGGGTTCGACCATCTTTGACTCATGCACGAGCTATTTATCCAGAAAGCAACGTCGAACCTCTGAATCTGGAGGGTTCGACCATATCTTATGACCATGAAACGCTGTTATCCAAGAGGCCTTGATCCTGATTTATGATACATTTGCATCTTCATTAACATTTTTGCATTCATGCATGTGCATTCATGGTTACCAATACTCTTACCACTCTTCCTCTCCATCAGATCAGTCAAGACGATTCCTCAACACCGATATCTGACAAGAGCTCACAGAAGAAGAATCATGGAGAATTACGAACAAGATCAAGCTGCCATTAGAGAAGAGATGGATCAAATGAAAACTAAGGTCGATGCTATCCTGGAAGCTATCCAAGCCTTGCGAACTGAAAGGGTTCCTGCTACACAAGAGATTCCCGTTGTTGGTAACCAAGCTGCTGCTAGCCAACTTGAGGTCGTTCCACCTTCTTCTACTCCATTTGAGTTCCAAGCAAGGACTAATGCTACTCTTGGGATGCCATTCAACTTCATGACTGTTGATACCCTTGGAGCTCCAAACCAAGGTGGGACTATACCCGTGACTTCTGGAGCAATGACTATGGCTGATCCCGTCTTCCCATTCCCTGCACCACCTTCTCAAACAGAGATTCCTATTCCTGCTTTCTGTGGTACTCGTTCTGCTAATCCAGAAATGCAAACAATACCAACTGCTGAAAGAGCTCGACCCGTTGAGAAATCTACTGAGAAGTACAAAATCCTTGAGGAAAGAATTCGAGCCATTGAAGGATTTAGTGCCTATGGGATGGATGCTGAGGATATGTGCCTAGTTCCTAATCTGGTTGTCCCTCCTAAGTTCAAGACTCCCGACTTCCAGAAGTACAAGGGTTTGAGCTGTCCGAAGAGCCATATCATCATGTATTGTCGTAAGATGGCTTCTCACATCCACAACGACTCATTGCTCATTCACTGCTTCCAAGATAGCTTATCTGGGGCATCTCTGAACTGGTATATGAATCTGGAGCGTAATAGAATCCGATCTTGGAAGGATTTGTCTGATGCTTTCCTCAAGCAATATCAGTATAACATTGACATGGCACCGACTAGGTTGCAACTTCAAAATCAAGTGCAAAGGACCAATGAGACATTCAAAGAGTATGCTCAGAGGTGGAGAGAAATGGCTGCTCAAGTGAATCCACCAATTTCTGAATCCGAACTGGTTGACATGTTCATGAACACTCTTCAAGGACATTACTATGAGAGAATGGTTGGTAGTGTTTCTTCTGGTTTCTCCGATCTAGTCAGGATTGGTGAAAGAATTGAGAATGGTTTGAAAATTGGTAAGATCCAGAATCCCGCCAATGCTGCTGCTGCAAACCAATATGGGTACAAGAAACCTCAGGGTAACTTTGTCAAGAAGAAAGAAGGCGAGACCAGTGCCACCTATGCTCAAGATCAAACTCCTTGCTATCGAGTGGCCGCCACCGCCCCTCAAGCTTATGTGGCACCTGTTGGTCAACAACCTTGGGTCCCTTATCAACAATATGTCCAACAACAACAACAAGGTTTCCAACAACAAGGTTATCAGCAGAGACAAGGTCAACAGAGGCAGAATAGGCCTAAAAGGGTGTATGATCGTGTACCAATGACCTATAGCCAACTTCTCGCCGCCTTGCTTGATCAAAAACTGATTCAATTAGCTGAAGCGAGGCCTCCTCCTGATCCTCTCCCTCCAAATTACAAGATTAATGCCAAGTGTGAATTCCACTCTGGAGGATCTGGTCACACCACTGAAGAGTGCAGAGTTCTCAAAGACAAGGTTCAGGATCTGCTTGATGCAAAGGAGATTACATTCACACCTGCGGCACCTAATGTGGTCAACAATCCCATGCCACCTCACAATGGAGCTTCCACCAGTGGAACATGAAGACTTTTATGTTTGTCAGAAAACATTTCATTTGCATTAGAATAAGGCCAAACTTGCCATTGTATAGATTTCTTTAGTATTTTCAATTGTACTACTTTTGTTGTTATCAAGTACTATCCATTGTAAGAAACTCATTCTGTTTGAATAAATAATAATGCAATATAGATGTTTTTCTCAAATCATTTCATATTTGTCATTATGTTCATTGATACTTCACTCATTTGTCTTAAGCAACTAAAAAAGGAGAATGATGAAATTCAAAAACACATGAACTACTAATTGTATGCTTTTGGAACAAAGACCCTGCTAAGGATGTACAGGCATTGTTTCAATTCCTAAACACCGGAGTTATAAGGGAGTGAAACCTTCGTAAACCCCTTTGAGCCTATGGAGTAGTAGTTTCTTTTCAAAAAATACTAAACCCTCAATCTTAACCAGGGGCAGGGTAGTCTTCAGTTAGTGCAACCGAGTGCTCAACTTTCAGGTATTCCATCAGAGGATCAATCATATTCATATTCCATCTCTCACAACAAAAGAAGAAGAGCACAATCCACAATGGATGTCTCCCATTCACAAAGAAGAAGGCAGTCACAACCTTTTCACCAAGTCAATCACCAAAGTCATACAACTTGCTCCCGAACGAGACAACAAAAAAAAGAATGATAAGAAAGTTATGAATCATGATAAAAAAAAGAGAAACAATAGCCCGCTAAGTCAAAAAGAAACGAAAAGCTTTGAAGCAAATGACTTAGGCAAAAATTAGGGCATATCCCGGTGGACAATGAACACCAATATCAAAAGAAACTTTTGTCCAGGCAAAAGTTAGGGAAAGCAAAAGGCAAAGCAAAAGAAAGAATCCTCTAAGGGGCAAGTTGTTATGACCATCAACAAAAGCACTACAGGGTGACTGCTACCTCCATCAAAGCTACAAAGGATCCTCATCCATCACCATCCTTCCTGAAAGGCGAACACTCATGTTAAACTAGCTGAACGTAGGACTGGAGAACATCACGAAGAGGGGTGGGTTAAGTAGAATTTGAGCCTTTATCCTTTGTTTCTTAAACCGTGAACCAGGCCACGTTACAACCCTCAAAAGTCCTAATTGAAGCAGGGTTCGTTCCGAAAGCATACAAACTGTGAAATCGTGTCAAACTGACTCCTAATGTTGCTGTGTCATTTGTGTTAGTATCAATACAACATTTTGACAAATAAAACTTTTCTTTGAGATTAACATGTGCATTGCATTCTCATTAACCTTTTCAAAACAAAATTGTCTCTAATAAGAATGTAAGTACTTGATACCAAGGAAAGTTCAACATTGAAATTCCATCGAGTAATGTTACAAAGGCAAAGTTTGGTCATCCGCAAGGCAAATACACGAAGCATCCATCTGGTGGAAGAGTTCCTTTCAATCGGCGGCATTCATTCCATGATCTACACTGGGGCAGACCATCGCAAATCTCCATGATTCAAGCATTATCAAAGTCCTATCTCAAGAGATCATACAAGCTGGGGCAAGATAGAAACAAGTCATTTCTTCATCTTCAATCAAATGTCAGATATCGAGACAAGTGTCGAGGAGTCAAGCCAAACACCTCGCCTCCACAAGTTCTATCCTTCAAGCTATGATCCTTTCCGCAAGGGCATCCTCCATCCACTTATATCTTGGAAACAATCATTTCATTCATACATTCATCATACATGTCATTGCATCCTCATTGGCATTTATCCCTTAATAATCCAATCATCAATAAAGCAGGGGCATCCACCCTATCTTGAATCAAGCAGAGTTCAGAACTCCACCTAATCTATACCATACAAAGCAGAAACCCCAATCAATCAATACACTGCATATAGAATCCATAGCATTGCATCTCCAAAAGTGCATCAAATAAATCAAACATTTGCATATGAAGCATAAGCCAAGTTACTCGTCAGATGAGGTCCCTACAAGCAATCAATTGATATTCCACTGGATCACTCAAAGTTACCATTGTGGTGTCATCTTCCAAAGTCAATCATGTTCATCTTCCTTCAACCCAGAGTTGATGATTTTTGTGTTCAACCCAGAGTTGATTTTCCCTTCATCTTTTAACTCCGAGTTAATTATCTTTTCCCTCTCACCCAGAGTTGACGGATATTGCATAATGTCTCCTGTTCCCACTCAACCCAGAGTTGACGGTTATCCTTTATCCTTCTCCCCACTCAACCCAGAGTTGACGGTTATCTTTTATTCTTCCTTCCCACTCAATCCAGAGTTGACGGTTATCCTTTATCCTTTTTCTCACTCAACCCAGAGTTGACGGTTATCTTTTGTCCTTTTCCACTCAACCCAGAGTTGACGGTTATCTTTTATTCAACCCAGAGTTGATCATTGTCTTTCTTTCCCACTCAATCCAGAGTTGACGGTTATCCTTTGTTCAATCCAGAATTGATCATTCCTTTTCCCACTCAACCCAGAGTTGACGGTCATCTCTATTTGTTCATTTTTCCCGCTCAACCCAGAGTTGACGGTTACTTTTTATTTAACCCAAAGTTGACGGTCATCCTTTATTCAATCCAGAATTGATTTCTTCTTTCCCACTCAACCCAGAGTTGACGGTCATCCTTTATTCAATCCAGAATTGATCCTTTTTCCCATTCAACCCAGAGTTGACGGTTATCTTTTGTCTTTCCCACTCAACCCAGAGTTAACGGTTATGTCTTATTGATATCCTTTTCCCACTCAACCCAGAGTTGACGGTTATTTCTAATTGTTCATCTTTCCACTTTCAACCCATAGTCTTTATCCAATTACTTTCTCTCAACCCAGAGTTGATTTCCTTTCTTTCTTTCTCGACCCCGAGTTGACTTCCCTTTATTCTTCGACCCAGAGTTGACCCACTTTTCCTTTTTCAACCCAGAGTTGATGTTTATTTCATTTCTAACTCAGAGTTAAGTGGTTCGACCCAGTGTTGGTACGATCTTCCTCAGTGGATTTAACACCATTCTTTTCTCTAATGGATCCTATCTTATCAGGCAAATTTTCAGGTTCACTTGGTATTTAATCTTCTTCTACCTCGAATGCTCGAAAGGCTAGCGCCAATCTCGCTTTCAGGTTTAAGACGATTAAATAGGGGCAGCTGTTGCACCCCAAAATTTGCCCATCTACTTATTCTTAATTGGCTTGCATATCTCATTCATTTACATCTTAAGTCATTAACCAAATCATGCACAAAATCAATAAATCTGGCATCGGTATTAAGGATATTGAAGAGCTAAGGTTTGCTATACTTCAAAAGAGATTCAAGACTGTTTCTTTCACTAGTCATGATTGATGAAGTTAAGGTTTTGATACTTCTTCACCAAATTAACAAATTTCTATATGAGAGCGTCATTGAGACGACTTTGGTTTATTCTCTGATTAATTGAAGTGCAGACTGCAAGAGATGATGGCACAATATTCTTTATTTATACCCCCCTCCAAACGATCAATTCGAGATTATCTCAGTTAATTATGAAGCTTTTATCGTTATATATTTGAAAATGAAAAGTTGGAGTATACATAAAGGTGAAGTTAAAGTGCATAAAGACAATGGTTGATCTCAAAAGTTCATTACAATTTCTATCCCATTCAAGCATCCATTATCCAATTTCTATACAAAACAACACTTATATGTTCATTCATAATCCATACATAACCGAAGTCGAGATCATTCCAAACTCTATCCATTCTTTAACTACAAAAAATCTCATTACAATTCAAGATCCACATACCTTACAAGGACCAAAAGTCACACTGCATATTCCATTGAAAACTACAAAAATACTAGAGTTCGTCTCATTAAGTTTTACAATTCCATTACAAGCCATATTACAAAAAAAAAAAGAGGCTTCATTCTAGTGTTCACCGAATCCATTACAATACATGTCCATACAATTTGTCACAAAAAGTGAATTACACAAAAATCCTAAACCTATTACATCATGTCTTCCAAACCGTCTCACTTTCGTCAAGCTCCAAGGGTGACCGTCGCAGCCTGTTACTCCAACCGTCTTCACGTCACAAACACCATCCTCCAACCATAACTCCACCTGCTGCAAAGAAGCCATGAGAAGCCCGGTTCGGCAACTTGAAACCTACCGCATTCATATAGCCTAATCATCCAGAAGCAGTAAAGTTTATATTCACAACAGTAGCAATACACACTGCAGAACGAAAAAAGAGTCATTCAAGATCAGTCCCTATACAATCGAAGCATCATAAATCCATCACCATTCATACATATTCTTTACCAAAACAGTCCCTGCATAATGGTGAAAAACATTCAGTTCAAAAGCAAAATCAATATTGCGCAGCAAGTCACCAAACAAAATTCAGAAGAGGGAAACTTTCTAGTTCTGCTAACAATTACTAACAAGCCCTATTTGCATATTTCCTAAACTTAACCAACTTATAACCACCATATAACAGTTTGTAACAAATTTTTCTAACTGTCAATAAACCTTCAACTGTCATAACAGTTCCCATTAACCTATAACTATTGTTCCCTAACTTCTTCCC
The DNA here is from genome assembly GCF_029867415.1 of Vicia villosa. Taxonomy (NCBI): domain Eukaryota; kingdom Viridiplantae; phylum Streptophyta; class Magnoliopsida; order Fabales; family Fabaceae; genus Vicia; species Vicia villosa. Next base: position 186,857 of record NW_026704948.1, read on the forward strand.
ATCATGACTATAACTAACCACCTTACCAAATCAGTTATAAAGAACCTGACTATCATAACAAACCAAAAACTTTCCCTAACTGTTTTAACATTTCAGTTACATCTAACCTATTCTCTAACCATATCTCAACTGTCAAACTAATAACAGAAGGTTCCACACAACTAACCTCTAACCAACTTCAACTGGACTCATAACAGAAAATCAGAAAAGAGTAACAGAAAATCAGAAGAGAGCTTACCTATATATTCAACATCTCCACGATTATTCAGGGCTTCCTCTTCCATTCTTCAATCCTCCACCATCTTCATCATCCAATTCTCTCCACTCTCTCCGAATCATCATCTTCATCCTTTAACCACTTTCACCATCATCATCATCATCTTTGTTCAACCTTCAGACCCTTCATTCATCATCATCATCACCTTCACCTTTCTCTCTCGACACTTTTCTCTGGATCCATACCTTCACTTCATTTTTTTCATCCCTTCGATGCTCTCTCACCACCATTCTTCAGGAAAAATCAACAATCTTCAATCATCACCAAGAATCTCCAACAACCCTCTGCAACCTCGCTTCAATCTTCATCATAACGTTCATCTTCACCTCACAAACGCGAAGGAGAAAAAGCTCAGAATTTGAGACTAGAAGGAGGAGAAAGGAAGTCGATGAAATCTGAAGAACAAAGAGAAGAGATTACTTAAATAATTTCATCACTCTCTCTCTCTCACGCTCCTTCAATCTTTGCCGTGGCACAATCATCTTCATCCCTTCTCTGTAACAACATCACTGCAACAAAGAATTCGACATCATCGCATCTCCAATCGTTCCTCCTCGACGAGTTCGAAGGCATAGCAACAACATCATCATCATCGCACAACGACTCCGCGCTTTAATCTTCTCCTTCGATCTTCATCCTCATCTCCATCAAATCTGCATCAACACGGTACAAAAGAAAAACAACGATTCAAACGAAGACGAAACCGAGAGAAGTCAGAGACGAGAGAAGAAGTGGTAGCACCGTGAGTTTGTGAATCGGAGAAGAGAGTTTGGGACTCCGGCCTCCACTGCGCATGAACATGAGAGACGAAGATTCACGGCAGTGATCTGAACGCTCCGGTCGGAGAATGTGAGCGCCGGCGTTTGAAGGAGAAAGAGAGAGTCCGAGTTTTCACGTGAGAAGCTCAATCGTCGCTCAAGGTTAACCCTAATTCCCAATCTCAATTGCTCCTTTTTTTATTTATTTTATTTTCATTAATTAATTGTAAATTTTTTACTCTTAATAAATTCTGATAATAATAATTGGATTAAGAACCTGAACATGAAATATTGGGCCTGATCCACAAATTGCTATCTCATACCCCCCTGTGCCCATTGTACTATTTTTTGGACATATGAGATTCTGAAACAAAAATAACTCTGCTGGGCTGATTCTATGGGCCCTGCGCCCAGTTACTCTTCACACCCATAAAATCAGTATACATCCCCTGTTTCCATGTTTTTTATTTGGTTAAATTCATTTAGTTTAGGTAATATCATCACTAATCTTTTTCCTATCATTCTTAGCCTTTAATGCACATATTTTGTCACAAAGGATAATCACTAAAAAATATTAGTTTAGGCTTTTATTTTAGGTCTTTGCTTAATTAGGATTCTTGTTTTTGTCATATAAAAATCATAAAAATAAATAGTATCTTTTAATTCAATTTCACACTATATTTTGAATCGTTCATTTTCATGTTTGGTGCTATATTTTCAAGTCATTATTTTAGTCAATTTGTGTACTAATTTTGTACCATTGTTTACTTGTGATTTTTACTTGCAATCCTACTTGTATGTTCCCATAGATTTAGGACCTATAATCTTCATGACCATTAGGCTTAGTCTTTCCCTTTAAATCCTAACACTTAGGTATAATCATAACATTAAGCTAGTTATTCATTTTAGGCTAGTTTTCTTCTCCTTTTTCTTTTCAACTTTAAAACATTAATAAAGGACGACGCGAATCATGCTAATGCCTTTTCTTTAGTGTGAAAGAAATGATTGGGGCGTAGGCCCCGATGTATGTTCTTTCCCACTTAGCGGAAGAGAAATGATTGAGGCGTAGGCCTTGGTGTATTTCTTAACCGTTATTTAGAGAAACGATTGTGGCGTAGGCCTCGATGTGCATTCTCTAATTATTCAAAAAACTGTATTTCATTTAGAGAAACGATTGTGGCGTAGGCCTCGATGTGCATTCTCTAAATAGTAAAAAAAAAACTATTTTTTTAAGGCATGATTCAAGTCACAAATTAATTTCCCTTAAAAGACACCCAACCAAAAACATTTCAAAATATCTAATAAAGGCTCAGACCTAAACAAAGTAAGGAAGCGATGCGAAGCCTTGTAGTGGGTTTTCGTCCATCATGGAATTACACCTAAAAAATACAAACCAATTTTATCTCTTCTCTCTCTTGCCTCCGAGGCATTCTTTCTCTTGCCTTCAGGGCATTCTTTCTCCTAATCGGACACGTTATTTCCGCTCCATTCCCAGCTTAAGACTCCAGAGGTCGAGCAGCGGAGTGCGAATGTAACTGTTCAACTAAAAAACACAAAAACAAACAAAAACTAAAGAGCCGAACTACGGCGCTCTGATTCCTGAAAAGGATACGTAGGCATTAGGTCGCGGGGCCTAAGCGAGCACAATTATTTATAAACCTTATTTTCCCCGTGTTTCTTTTCTTTCATTTGCATGCATTCCCTTTGCATTAAGCTTTAGATTTATACACCCTTAGAATAGAACAAACATAAGTGGATCCTGTGGAGTACCACAGACGTGAGGGGTGCTAATACCTTCCCCTTGCGTAACCGACTTCTTACCCGATCTTTGGTCGCAAGACCTTTTCTTATCCTTTCTTTATTCCAGGTTTTCTGATATTCCTTTCCCTCTTTGGGATAAATATATTAGTGGCGACTCTGTTCACATTTCGCGAGCGTGCGACAAATACCAATAACATTTTCCTTTCTTTCTCTCTTTCTCGCATAATGAGTAGAAGATAACGTAAGCATAAGCAAACATTCGATACGAGACTAACTAAATATGTCCCGTTGAGTACAATATATGTGACGGGTGCTAATACCTTCTCCCTGTATAACCGACTCCCGAACTCTAATTTGGTTGCATTGAGCTTCTTATAATTTCTTTCGCGGGTTTTATCGATATTTTTTCTCCCCTTTTAGAATAAATAAAGTTCGGCGGCGACTCTGTTATTTTTCGAGTGTTCCTTACACTTGGGTATTTTTCGCGCCGCGACATAGCTTTCTTAATTCGAGTGATTTTGTAAAAGGAATCCTATATTTAGGACTGAGGTAATAATAAGTAGCAAATACAACTCTCAAAATCTGTATTAATGTCTTTAGGGTTAAATATACAATACCCCCTACAATGTAGGAGAGATTTGGTTTCCCCCTATAAATTATTTTTTTGGATCCCCCCTTGAAATGTTAAAAGTCTATGCCTTTTGCCCCCTAGGTGCACAAGTTATCCCCCTGTAATATATATTTTTATTTATTTACGCCCCCCCAAATTCAGTGTTCAAATTGTACGGTTAGGAGGGAATTCAAAAAAATATTATAGAGGGATAAAGCAAAACTCGCCTACATTGCAAGGATGTATCGTATATTTAGCCTATATTTTATTCAATCAAAACATTAAATTTGGATTTTTTTTTTTCATCATTCTAAATCGCGTCATATCATTTTACATAGTTTTACAATATTGGGCTTTAATGTGAAGGCTACGGAAAATAAAAATATTCAAAAATTTCCAACCCTTTTCATAAATTTCATTTCTCTCCACCACCTTACCCACACATACTCCATGCTATTGTAGATAGCTTAAATAAACACCTCACTCTCGATTAATCCCTATCCCCAAAATATAACTCTGAGTCTTTTATTTTCTAAAATTATTTCTAATACCCTACACATACAAATTATTACTAACACCTTACACATACAAGAGACCTTGACACCACATATCCACCAAAAACTTGAAGGTAATTGGGGGTATGGGCCACCTATCTTATAAATCAAACATTTCATCAATTCTTAGTTGATATGAGACTTGAATAATTGAAACTCAACAATCTCCCCCACAATTGTGAGTCACCCACATCACTAGTCTTGATCCAAACTAGGATCCACTTCCACTCTCCCATCGAGTCAACTAGTACTCAGATACCACTAGTAGGGGAAGTCCGAGGAGCGAGACCCATAAGTGTCAATGGGCAAATGTTCATGGTTACAATAGATATTGACACCTTATATCCCCCAAACCTTAAGGTAATAAGGGTATGGATCACCTCTCTTATAAACCCAAATTTTCCTCCATTCCTATTCAATATGGGATTTAACACTTGAAACCCAACAATCAAGATGTTGGAATTAAAACCCAATCCTGGAGTTGATTTGAATCAATCTTAGTGAACAAGAATTAATCTTTCTAATTGATTGCACCTCTTATTCTTCATTCTTCACTCGAGTGAATCAACCATACTTTGGTTGCAAGATGACTCACGCTTCATAGAAATTTTGAGAAGAAATAAGGTTGAATTGGAGAAGAAAAGAGAAATTAGGGTTTGAGAGAAAATGTGAAGAAAAAGAAGATTCTGCAGAGTTTCTCTCTACTTTCAAACGGAAATTTTACTCAATTTTTTTCCACGCATTAAGGGTATGGTTCACCTCTCTTATTTATAGTTAAGATTACTTGTACACCAAAAAATCTCTAACTAACTAACTAACTAACTAACTAAGCTAAAACATGCAAAAATGCTAAGTTTAATTCCTTCGAGGCTAGCTCCTTCAACAACTATACATTTCGACTACTACATGCATTTCAATAACTACTTATTGTATTCTATTCTCCGTCGAATACCACTAATATAGACTCTATCGAATTCCTACTTCGACACAAAGAATTACACCATTAACAAAAACTTAGACCATTGATTATGATGCCATTATTGCCACATCAATTTATTGTTCAAATTGATGTGGATGGAAGTGTATAAAGAGGTTCATGAAGATTGCACACACCAATTGCACACAACTCAAGTAGTCTTATTAGATATTGATTTTTGGTTCCAGTCATTTCATTTTCCCTCAACTTCTATATTTCTATTATGTTTCCTATGTTTCTTTAGCATCATCTTTCATGTCATTGAGGCAATTAATTAGTTATCTTCAATATTGTATTTTCCGTTGCAGTGCTTTCAATGTTTTACAAGCAAAGGGACCTCCAAAACAGAAATAATACAAAGGATTTCAAAATATTGTTAAAGAATCTTTCTTAATTTGCTGATGATTACTCTAAGATCCTTAAAAACCCAAACAGAATAATTTTTTTTAACCCTTTTGTATTGAGGCCATAGTCCAAAAAATTAAGAGGAGAAGTTATAATCTTCAAAATTTAAGAGTGATATATTCGTTGGTCTCACTATTGCAAATCTTTACACACCTCAAGTAAATTTTCTTTAATTATGATGCTTTTTTTCGTAAAAAAGTTGTATTAAATTAGAACGAAAGTTCTAGAAACTAGGTTACAAAGAGGCGAAACAAAAGCCAAAAAGAAAATTACACACCAAATGGAACCTAACTTAAGTAAAACAATGGGTTTTTGTTAAACTCGTAGAAGTTACAATTGGGATGTGTAATTTTCTCTATACCCGACCACCTCCAAACAAGAAATTTGCAACTCCATACTAGATCATGAGCTTTGCAAGAAGAATTGTTGAAAATAATTCCATTCCTACTCAACCACAAACTCCAAATAATGGCCAACCACACACAACCCTCCTTACCTCTTTTAACTTTCTTTTGATGATAAAAAGAACTCCTAACCCAAAAACTTTATTTAAAATTCATAGGATTACAATAGTCCATGCCTATCCACCCCGCTATTTCTTTTCAAATGCTAGTGTATATATAGTTGTAATTCATATTAATTTCTCCATATTTTATTTTCTAACAAGACTTTTAAAAATAGGCTATTGGATACTCCAAGCTTTCACATTTTCCTCTATAATATGGATTGTGTATAAATCTTGTCTCACATTCCGAGTTTTGTTTTTTGTTGTTGCAATTTTTGATGTTAAACTAAAATTTTCATATGTTTTGGTGTGTACTGAAATGATGTTTTGATCAGATTGATGTACATACCAATTAATTTGTTGGGCCATCAAGTATTGTTGATAGTGATAAATAAAATATAAAAATTGTAGATAATGGTGTAGTTCAGTGTCACTACTAGAAATTTGGCCTACGGCCACGCTAAAATTTTGCACGGCTCAGAAACTGTGGCCACATATATGATTTGGCCAGGGTTTTCAAAGCGTAGAAATATGTCATAAAATATTGAATCCAGAGTATGAAACTGTGGCCTTTTCTTCATTTTCTACGATTAACAAACTGTAGACATTTTAAGCCGCAAATAAAAACCGCGGCCTCATAATTTTCACTTCAAACTGTGGCCCAAACCAAAAAAATAAAATCCCGCCAGAACTTCCCTCTCTTTTTTTTAGTTTCCCTCTTGTCAATTATTTTCTTTTCTAATTTTATTAAATTAAAAAAAGGAAAAAAAATTGAAAACATAAATACAAAAAATCCTTTGCTTATTATATTGTATCTATGGAAACCCTAAAACCAATTCTCTCCGCCTCTTTGTTTCAAACTCACACACCCACACGCCGTGAACAACAACAGCGATTGTTCTCTCCTCACTCTTCTGCTCGCGATGAACACGAAACATAGCAACATAATACTCTGTTCTCTCCACTCTCGATTGTTTTCCGCCATGACAGGAGCTCTTAGAACTCGGACGAACCCACACACCCACACGCCGTGAACAACAACAACGAAATCCTCTCAACTGCGTCGCTCTCTAGCAAAATCAAACAAAACGCAAAAAGGAAAAACCCTAATCCCCAAATCAAACCCAACCCCAGGTATACACTTTGCTCTTTAACTCGATTCCTCCTCTTCATTACTGTTCTTCGTGCTCATCTCCTTCTTCTGCATTTTCTTGTTCTGTTGTGTGTCTGCTGATGTTGTAATTTAGTGAGTCATTTCAATCTCTCTTCCTGAAACTTCTCCCATCAGTTTCCTCTCTTCCCGAAACCACCGCTCTTCCTTCGTTAAACCACCTCTCTTCCTCCATTTCCTCTCTTCGTTAAACCCTTTCCTCTCTTCCACCGTTTCAATCTTGCTTCCTCTCTTTATGGGTCTCCTCCATTAAACCCTAATCTTCTATGTTTCTCCCTAAATTTTCTCTGAAAAAATCCCTAATCTTCTTCATCCCAAAAAAATGTTCGATTCTTCTTCATCTTCGCCGTGACCGAGGATCTTAGTCCAAATAGGTTGATGACTCTTCAACTGACTCGATCGTTTCATGGGGAAAAAAACAATAACACTTTTGTTGTTTTGAATGCTACCGATTTCGCGAAATATATCTTGCCTAAGTATTTTAAGCATAACAACTTCTCAAGCTTTGTCAGGCAGTTGAACACATATGTAAGTCGCTTTTTGATTTTGATTTTGATTTTTAACTTTTTTTAGGGTTTTGTAATTACTTTGCTTTCGATCTATGTTTTTGGAGTAACCGGTTTAGTTCTGATTAACTTTGATTTTAGTATGCTTGATCAAGTAAAATCCGATTAGGTTTTGCAATAAGATTGATAGAGTTTATTTATTTATAAACTGTTCAGTGATTGTAATTGTGAACGTGCTTAACTAGCTGCTACTGTTACCTTGATGCCTCCGCCGCCGCTGCTAGTTGCTGTTACTACCAAACCTATCCAGGAAGGTTTTCTGAGAATTGGGTATAAGAAACAATCCTAATTCATAACTTTACTTTAATTTACAGCCTCTATTTCATGATGGGATGAAAGAATGGAGTTGCTGCAAGAAAAGAAGTCATGATTTTAGCTTGTTTTTGGAAATTCCAGGGTAAGATCTCCTCTGTTCCTTTTCTCTAATCTGTTGTTTTACAATAATGAGGATTTGGTCTGTAGTCAACTGGTCAATAAGGGTCTATTTCATGAGTAGAATGTATTTTTATGAGTTGATATCCTCTTGTGTAGAAGGCTGAAGGGTCATAAAAATGTGCAGGTAAGATTTGCAATGTGGAGTATGAATGTTTTTGTGCTAAATAAGATAGATTGTATTTGCCACTTCTGCATGGGTTGTTTTCTACAAAAAAATCACTTCAAATCTTAATTATCTATTTCAAGAACAATGAACTGGATTCAAAATCTATAATCATTGTGAAAGTACTCTTTTGTTTTCACTTTTGTCTTCATGTCATTTTCATTGTTTTCAAAAAATGCGCACAATTGTTCACTTCAAGGTTTTTTTATCTTGTTAGCAAACTGTATAAAATGCATATTAATTCATGTTATACCAACCAAATGATTGCAGACACTTGCTGAAGGGGCAATGGTTAGTTACACTGAGAAAGGAATGCAAAATTCTCAAGATATACTAGTAGGTAAACATAGACACTTAATCTACTTTGTTAAGTTGAAATTAATTTGATATGTTTAAAGATTCAAATTTAAATATGTAATTGTAGGTAAGGATGAATGAAAGAAAATTTTTGAAGTTTGAAGTTTGAAAAATGAAAAAGCACTTACTGATAAGCCAAGATGTTCAATAAGCTTCTCAACTCTCTGCCTCTTATCAGCAACTGGCAATGGCCCCAATCTGAAATCAGCAGCAAACATCAAAGTTTCATAGACAGTAAGCATATGCAAGTTTTGTGTCAACTCACAGGCTTATGATTTATGTCAATCACAGTTTCATGACCTTTGGTAAGTTTTGTGTTCATTCTCTTGAAATGCAAGTTAAGTTTTGGTAAAATGTTTGAGAGAGCTCAGATTAACATAGCATGTTCTTAATGGCTCCTAAACTGAGGGGATGGTGTGCTGAGGATGTATATAAGAAACATTTTATGGCCGGTTGGTTGGTGATTTTTTAAGGAGATTGTTCCAAAGCTAATCCAATGTTGTTTTCTTGAAAGAAGATTATGTAGGTTAGTTTTATTGAAAAGATTGAAAAAATTTGAATTCTTGGTTTCTACATCATTTTGAATAATTGTGTTATGCATGCATATATGTGAACATGTATAGTAGATTATTATATGAAGAAAAAGAAAGGTTGGCTATGAAAAATTCTTTTTTGGATTTATGTTTATCCTTTATTGTGTGTGTAACAATCAAACGGACTTAACAAGGGGAGTGGAAGAAGCTATGAAGAGGCAATGATATGTGAACGTCAGTAACTAACAATGACTCTTGGTGTAACTAACAATGACTCTTGTTTTTATTTTCTAAATGGTGATATGACTTGCCTTTCTTTTTTCTTTTTGGCAGTTGTTATTACTCTATTTTCATTAGCTGAACTATGTGAATTTAAACCAATATTTGAGTGTGTTAAAAAATGTGTGTTAAAGGTCTGTTGCTCCCACTCTTATAAAATTATACTTCATTACTAACGAGTCGAAAAAATTGTCACATGCATGTCCCTATAATTTGTTGAAATGGATCTTTATTAACTTTAAAGCAAGTTAACTTATAATTGTTTTCCCTTATTGCAGCTTATGCTGGTTTCTTAAAGGAAAATGGTGAAACACTGGTGACTTGGAAAAGGGCAGCGTCCATGGATGAGGTTCTCCAGGAGGCTGATATAGTGAGAATTCTGATGCTGAGAGTTACACTTTGTAGCTATAAAAATTATCACATTGATTATTTCAAATAATTTTGTTTATCATGGGTGCTTTTGTAGATTAGTCTTCATCCTATCCTGGACAAAACCACTTATCATCTAGTCAACAAGGAAAGACTTGCCAAGATGAAGAAGGTAAGAGTTCAAGGATCTTTTTTTCTTTTAAATTATCTTGTAGGTTAGTCTTCTTTTACTTATGGCACATTCCTATTATAGGAAGCAATTCTTATAAACTGCAGTAGAAGACCTGTTATTGATGAATCATTCGTTTTGAAATTGTACTTGGCTCACTGAAGCATGAATTTGTGTGGTGCATCGTTCATTTTGAAATTGTACTTGGCTCACTGAAGCATGAATTTTAGCTGCTCCTGTTACTTTTGAACTGAGTATATTATGCAATTGTTTGGATTGGATAGATTATGTAACGATTTCCTTGTGATTGCAGGTTATAAACCCTCTTTGGCCATGAAGAGATCTTTGAAAAGAATCAATTTAGGGAAGGTTGTACCCACTGGCTGTTTCCACTGGCTGTTTGAGACTGAACCGCAATCATATACTATACCTTTGAACTCATTAGTCATGGTGTAAAACTATTAGTAGCTCTGTATTTGGTTGTCTTCACACTAGAAGTACATTTATGATATTTCATGATCGCATAATCTAATGCTAGAATTGTATTTATAAAACATGGTTGATCCTAAATAAATGCTAGAATTGTATTTTCTTTCATGATTAATTTTATATTGATCAATATTATTGTTAATTATACATATATATATATATATATATATATATATATATATATATATATATATATATATATATATATATATATATATATATATATATATATATATATATATATATATATATATATATATAATGATACAGAAATAAACCGTGGCAAGATAAATGGTTTAGAATGCATAACATATAACAACGGTTTTAAATAGGTGGTCATAACCAAACCGTGGCTATATCTTGAACCAATACTGTGTCGTAAACGTTAAATTGAAACCGTGGCTATACCGTATAGCCACGGTTTTACAGTCATGGCAAATACAAACCGCGGCCTTAATCAAGCTACCTAAACCGTGGCCTAAAAATGCCACGGTTGTAAAAAAGGCGTGGTCTATACCAAAAAACCGTGGACTTTACTTTAGGCCACGGCCGTATACTCCACAGTTGGATTTCCGTGGCCAAACCGTGGCCTAAGCGTTACGCCACGGTTATTTTGCATATAGTCTCGGTTTTCTGGGCGTGGCAGGAGGCTTTTTTCCTGTAGTGTGTGAAAAGTGGAACTTACATGTTTTTGGTGATGGTTGGTAGGAAAAACTAATATGTGTAATGCTAGATGAGTTTCCATGTACTAGAATAAACAAACCTACTAATGGCTTATTTGATAGAATAAACAAACCTACTAATGGCTTATTTGAAACACGAGTGAATGCGTGAAAGACTTGTTATTAAATATTGGTTGAATTTTAATGTTTTAGTACGTATGATATAAATTTTGTTATATCTGAATGAAATATAATATGAATTAGATTTCATAATTTATAGTTATATATTTTTCATTTTAAAAATGTATTAATAATTTTTGATATATGAATATTTACCTTTTTAAATATATAATATTTTGAATGTTAGTTTTATGAGATTATTTATTTATTTGATTGTCACTTTTGATAATTTATAAATATTTAAAAAAGAACAATTTTATCAAGAGTTAAAACTATTTTAAAAAATATTAAAATTAAAATTTAACATAAGTTTAAACTGTTACGAAACATTTCAAATGTGAAAATTTCATATTTTAGATAATTAGCAACCCTCGTAATAAATCTTAAAAGTAAAATGTAAAAAAACTAATAATGATAACAATTGTCATAGTTATATTTTGGAGGCAATTTTATTACCGACTCAATATGTTATAATAATCGAGGTGACGATTTTTCAAACCATCACAAAACAGGCTCGTCTTACATGATTTTGCAACAATTCAAAAAATCGTCGCATCCACGAGTTTGCGGCTGTTTTTTTAATGATGCACTCAATGAGATCCAAAACCAAAATATATTGAAACGAAAAGTGATATACAAAAGGAGGAGGGGGCCAAACCAATTCCTACAAGAAGCTATAGTGAGAAAGACCAAGCCTATTTTTAACAATGCCTTCTCTAATTACAATAGGAGGGTTACCACCAAGTGAAATTTGGCAAACAACCCTAAATTTTTTAGAGCGTATGCACATTGATTACATTCTTTATAAATGCAAGAGATCAAAAAGTTTATCAAACTAAACTTGATTAACTAGTTTAAATATCTGGTATTTCACCGGTTAAAATCTCTATAAAACCAAAAATAAATCATCACGAAACTCTTTTTTACTTTGTAGCGGAGGACTAATGTAATTAAATGTGGTCTGTGTGTTGTGGGAAAAATGTGCAAAGTAGCGACCTTACATTGGTCTGTGTGGTATTTGTGTATTATATTGAAAATTAGGTAAAAAAAATTACAGGTTAAAATAGGGAAAATTGGAATAACAATCAAATTATGCTAAAAATCAGAAAAGATATTACATCGGGCCGTAGTAAAAACCGATGTAAAATGTACTCTATTACATCGGGTAAAATGCACACCCAGATGTAAAATATGGCGCATAAAAAATGGCATGATTTTTCACATCGGGCTTGTTTAAAAACCGATGTAAAAGGTCGTCTATTACATCGGGCAAAATATATACCCGATGTAAAATATGGCGCATATTTTTGTTTAATAAAAAATTGCATTATCTTTCACATCTGACATCTGAATTCAACCGATGTGGTATGCTTATGTTTCACATCGGACTTTGGCCCGATGTAAAATGTCTCAGACTTATTACATCGCCTGGCTTTACATCGGGTCCAGACCCGATGTAAAAAGTAGTTTTTACCCGATGTAAAAAGTAGTTTCTGCACTAGTGTCTAATAATATTGTTACTCGCCCTTTTAAAATCATGCAAGTTAAATTTACATTAACATGCAACAAGGTTAAGTATCATCACATCGAACAAAGACAATGGATTAAGTATGAAACCTTCAATTGTTTAGGCTCATAATATTCTTTATCATTATCCCCAATTTAAAAAAAGACTTATTCTCAAGTGAAAATATGCTTTATCTTCTTATAGACAATAACATTAATCTACTAATACATAATAAAACAAGAATTTTCTTAAAATATGTAAACAAATACCATTAATTAATTCTTCTATTTCTGAGTCCAAGACCGTCCAAATAAAAAGTCCATACCAACATATTTTAAATGTGGCTTATAAAATGGAGATAGAATCCTCTTCATTAATTTCTTTCTCCATTTCCTCTCTCCATTACTATAGTATTCAAATATTTAGAGTGTATGATAAATCATTAAACCCAATTAATGTCACACTATCGTATTTATGTTTCACAAACTATGGTAATGGTAAAAATGGAGATGATGAGAAATGGAGAGGAGCTTGACTCTATAAAATGTTAGGGGTTGTATTTGGTTGATAATTTCTTTATCCACCACTAGGATGAGAATCCCTACTGGAAATCTAATAATACCCATGACTTCGGAGATGCATCTCCGAAGTCATTTTTTTCTCCTATTTTCTCATAATTCGGAGATGCATCTCTGAAAACACCAATTTTTGGGTGTTTTCAGAAATACATCTCCGAAAACACCCATTTTCACATTTTTCAATTTATGTAAAGATAAGATTTTGTTGATATGTTTCAGAGTATTAAAACATGGGTGGCCAAGCCTGTTATGCCAAAGAGTAAAGCTATCTAACATATTGATGTGGGGATGGGGAACATCATTGTGGGGAATAGAAGTGAATGCAGCATCTAATAACAGTGAGTAAAGGCCTTGGTGGATCCTAGCTGTACCAATCTTCATTAGGGTAAGGTTCCCCTGTATGATGCAAGCAGTGGATGTGAAAGTAAGAGTGCAATCTAAAGAGTGGCATAGCTTGGAGACAAAAATGATATTAGTAAAGAAAGTAGGAATATAGAGAACATTGTGTATGTGCAGAACATTAGAAAAATAAACAGAACCAGATTTGTTAGTAGTGACAATAGCTCCATTAGGGAGTTTAATGTTTATGGGAGAGATAATATTGATGGTTTTAAACACGGACAAGGAGTGGCATACATGATCTGTGGCACCCGTATCTAGTAACCAGTCAGAAAATCCTATTTTAGTATTAGATAGAATGGTAGGGATCATACCAGAGTGTGAAGTTTAAAGGTGTTGCACGTTATTAGAGTTGGAAGAATCATTTTGTTGAAGAAGGGCAAGAAGAGCACGTTGTTGATCAGCAGTCAGAACTGATTGAGTGGAGCAGTGATCCGTGTCATCTGGTTTGTCAGCTTTGGAATCTTCTGTCGAAACTTGAGCAATCTGTGGTTTCTTCAAATATGGGGGAAGACCGTGCTTTTTGAAGCAAACTTCAATAGTGTGACCTAGCTTGTTGCAATAATAAAAGATCTTGATTCCTTTTGATTTCTGATATGATGGATTCTTGGAAGTTTGTTCAGTTGAGCGCCCTTTTTGATTGGATTTATTGATGTGAGCAAGAAGTTTGTCTTCTCCAAGCGGTTGAATGGTTTGTCGTTCTTGCTGAATTAGGAGAGAGAAGACTTTGTTAACGGAGGGTAGTGGTGCCATAAGCATGATTTGAGCATGAACTGGTGCATAGCCGTCATTGGACACCTTGTTTATGTGCATAAATTTCTTCTTGAAGATCTGAAATACGAAAGATATCACCTTGATGATAGCGTTCATGGAGCTCATCCCAGACCTCCTTTGCCGAATCCATTCAGAGCACACTTTCAGAAAATTATTTATCAATAGAGTTGGTGAGCTATGCCATCACCATGTTGTTGCATCGATCCCATGCTACATATTTGGAGTCTGAAGATTTGAGACGTGGAAGAGTGCCATCGATAAATCTTAGCTTGTTCTTGGAGCGTAGAGCGAGTTTGATGGCTCATGACCAAGAATGAAAATTGTTGTTGTTGAGAGCAGGGGAAACAAGGGATAAACCTGGGTTATCACTTGGGTGCATAAAGAAAGGATCAAGCATGTCAGTTTGGTAAGTTCTGGTTAGAACTCCATTGTTGCTCTTTGGAGTTTTGATTGGAGAGTTTTTCGGAGTGGATGTATCTTCATCGGATTCCATGGATGAACAGAAAGAAGGAAATGGAGTTTAACGTAGGAAACTCAAAGAAGCGAAGAAGAGGCACGAAAAAAGGAAAAGGAACAAGAACAGAATGATGATGGGAAATTCAGGTGATAACGAAGAAGATAAAGAAGGAAAAGGAAGAGATGAACGTGAAGACACGTGAAAAGAAGAGAAAGATTGAAAAAATTAGAGGAATCTCACTTCTTCTTATACCATGTTAACACTTGGCAGCGGATCATAGGGAGAAAAATACTGAATGAAAAAATGTATATTATTTCCATTGATTTTCCAGAGTAGACATGAGGGTTATTTATAACAGCCACAATACAAGTGGGCTTGACAAGTAAAAGGAACATAAAGTCGTTGGGCTTTTACAAAGGAAACCCAATAAAAATAGAATATATTATTGTTTAACAATTTTAACCTTAAGTTTCAAAGGTCGTCTGTCATTCATATCCCATCCTTAATATGAAAATATTTTAATAGCATGCCAGTGATCTAGCAAATCATTAAATCTAGGTATGAGAAACTAATATTATATAACACATTTGTTAATATATTTGCTATTAACATACAAATTTTTTAGTGTTATACCACCTTTTTTAGAAGATAATACCTGATATATACCTCAATTTCAAGCTATATATCAACATATTATAAAAAATATATAACTTGTAGAGCCTCCGCCAAATGAAAGAGCGGACCCTTATAAAATTTTAGAGCATACATTGCGTTTTTGTATTTTAAAATGAATAAATATTAAAATAAAATAAAAAATAAAGTATCAATCTTAAAATTTACACTAAAATTTTATATTTGAATGACTCAAATTTTATGTAATCAATTATCATTGTTTTTTTTCATTAGGCACTTTGTGCCTAGCCGGATTTGAACCTGAGACTTTGAAGGGAGCATCAATTATCATTGTGAAAATTAAGATCTAAGATAAACCTCTCTATTTTTTGAAGAATACATTTTTAATTTTATATTTTATTTCTCTAATCATTAATTTATTTCATTAAATTTTACTAAGACGGTGTGAATAACCTTATTGAAATAGATTATCTTTTATCTTTTAGCCTTTGGTAAATTTGTCTCTCATCCATAAAATGATGAAGATTTAATTTTTTTTTAAAAATATTAGATTAAAAAAAGGAAATATAAACAAAATTATTAAATTTTTTGACTATGTGTTGACGCAATAAAGCGTTAAGCAAAAGATTTGGAAATATTCCGAGTTTTATCGTCTCCACATGGATTGGTGCGAGGGAAAGAATGCTGTTCGAAAGTTTCCGTGTTTCTGAGCTTGGGTTGAATGGTTTAAAGCTTAAAGTGCGAAAAGTAAAATATGACCATAAAAAGAAAACATTCTTTGAAGAAAAGAGAACTTGTGGGGATTGAATTTCAACTACCCGTCAAATACTTAAGTCTACTGATCAATTGTACACAATCTGAATCACTATTCAATATCATCACGTATCGCTCATAACCAGGTTATGTCTAGCGCAGAGTTGAGAGAACAATCGTATTGTCTCGTAGGCGATGTCTTGTGCAACTCAACAATATAAAAGCATAAAGAACCGAGTGACTTTTGTCTCGTCTGTGAGATGGTCACATTGCTATCTCTAATAACATCTATCATCCTCTTAAAGCTTACGACTTTTGTAATTTTATGAAAATAAGCAGTCTTATGGTCACCCTCATCGAATCTTCTATGTCTAGCCTTTGTCGATCAAAATTGATTAGTTTGCGCATGAGTGTTCAGATTATGTAGATAATCATCAAAATCAGCAATGTCCATAAGAGTTTGAATAAGATGGGTCTCATCTAAAGCTCTTTCCACTTGCATATCCATATTTTCAAATTTGTCTTGCTTAATTGTTTTAGTTCTCCCTGCAACCTTTGAATCTAAGATATAATTTGATGCATCGGATTTCCTTCCAGAGGTTTGTTCCAATTGCACGCAATCACCGTGAAACAATCTTCATGGGAATACCAAGTCTTATCGAACTTGAATGAGTAATGACTATTAAATTTGGTTTCGTCCTGATTAATAAGAATTAGACGATGATCCGAGAAATGTCGAACGGAAGAATAACAACGGATGTGATTCCATAGATTATGTTAAAATCCCCCACGAACATCCTAGGGACGGCATAGTTATCTTGGGGCTGCGCCAGTGATGCCTACAATTCCAATTGAAATTCCATAAACCCCAAATGTTTGGAAGATTATTCGGGTTATGATAAACACAGAAGCCTGTTTCATTAAGTTGCTGCCAATACCATTGCGGAGTTCGGTTTAGATCAATCGTTTGTTCCGCAATAAAAAAGAAATTCAGTTTGTGATAAAAATAGGGATGACTAAGTTATAATATAAAGATATATGGATAAGTAAGGATATAAGAATTAAAAAGGATAACTAAAAATATTATAATATAAGGAAATATCTTTATGTATGTTCATTTATTAATCCTTAGATCCTTATATATCCTTATTTCCTTATTTGGTTGTAAAATAAGATATCAAATTATGATAAAAATAGTAATTAGTTTAAATTAAATATAAATTTTGTAAAATAATTTTAAAAGGTAAAAAGTCCAAATTTAAAATGTACTAATAAGTAAATTATTTTCAATAGTTAAACAAGTCAAAATAGAAATATAAATTATACATTTCTTTTTTCTATAATAAAAAATTAAGAAAGTATTTAATGGTATATTTGTCATAAATGATTTTTTTTTTTTAATTTCCAATAAATCCTTATTACCTCCCTCAAAATTCACTATCAAACTCTCTCAATTTTTTCATTATAGTTGCACAATTCTCCATTGGTAAGAAGAAATTTATTTTATTTTTTTTAAATTTATTGTCTCCTTTCTTTTCTCTTCATATTTGTCTTCTCTAAATTCTTAAAAATTATTAATTTACATTGTCTTTTATTTGATGTTTAGGTGATCATTTGAAGTGGGAAGTAAGAAAGTTTATCTTTGTATAGATCTGCAGTCATCAAGAAGGTATTTAAAAAAGTTCAATATTTTAAACAGTGATAAAATAATTTTCATGATTATTTTTTAATTGATTTAAAGTTGGAGAACATTTAATTTTAAAATTGTTGGATGACGTTTGGTTTTTTTATTTTAGACAAAAAAAATTAACAATCGTCTTTCATTAAATAAACCAAATATTGAAATCATACTTTTTACTCACATATTTTACTTTTTACATAAAATGTGAGGTCCAGTAAATATTTGAAATATTAGCATAGTTTCAGGTTTTTATTTGGTGTAATTTTCCAAAAGTATCAGAGTAAAAATTAATTAGTAAAAAATAGAGCAGTAGTTGGCTAAGTCTTGCACCTTGTGTAACTTCTAAGATGTTGGATTTAATACTTGATTATTGTTGATTCTATCAAATAATAGACCATACCGAAAAAGCATGGAATATTGATAAGTCATGTGATTCATTTTACCTTTTTTCAACAAGAAATATATGGTTTTTCAGTCCTAAAAAAAATTAGTTTCAAACAATTATTAGAAAAGCGCAAAAAAAAAAAATCAAATTTAATTATATCATTATATATTTTAAATTCTAAAATTACAAATGAATATTATTTTTGTTAATTAATATATTAAAAATATTTTGATGAGTATAACTATTTTCATTTGATTGCTACTATTATAGGAGTGCAAAGTTTTTGCTGAAACTTTTATTTCAAAAGATATAAAGACTTTGTGTGAGCTAGGAACTCCTACTATATGTCTGGAACTAATGCATTTGATTGACTCGACATGCAAATAACTTGCTCGACAATCTAAAGAAAAAACTCCTAAAGAGGTTTCTAAATTATTTCATTTAAATGATGACCTTGACGAGGTGTGTGGATAGATCCCATATGTAATTATGTGACCTTAAATACAACTATGATATTTCTTAATTTTTTTCTTCTAAATATTTTGATAGGAGGTAAATCTTGAGAATATAAAGTATATGACTGGTTATTCACGGGTCTTACTTTTCAAGAGATTTTCTGATATAAAGAATCAAGAACTACGAGTGAGAAAGACTTTAAAGGCATGTTAAACTTTTTTAGTTACCTATTTTTCTAAACAGTTAAATTCGTATATTTTCTTATAAATATGAATTGAAAATTTTATAATAAAACTTCTTATTTTTCAGGATGTTAGGGTTGGAGAGAAACCTAAGGATGAACACTCAATTAATGATTTACTTGAAAGCTGCTATTTACCTTTGTTGATTATGTTTAGGTCTTATGTCTAGGAAGGATTATTTAGATGTTCTTGTTTAGGTGTTATGTTTAGTATGAAATATTTAGATGTTATGGTCTGGGAAAGATTGTTTAGATGTTCTTGTTTAGGATTGTTTAGGTGTTATGTGGAGATGTTGTGTACTTATTATTGTTTGAATGAAAATGAAAGTTGTTGAACTTCAATGATGTTTGAATGAAAATGAAAATTGAATCAATGAATTATGTTGAACCAAACATGGATTAATTGAAATTAGTTATCGTCATTACAGTTAAGCATAATTGTCATTACATCACCAAAATAGTACCATAATTATAGCAAAAAAGACATTTGTTAACAACCACCCTAATTGGATATGAAATAGACAATTTAATTGACATTTCACAACCACCCTAATTGCATCATTTTTATTGAACCTGGAGTTAGTCCTTGTTTCCATAGCATTATCCTTCACAGCATCCAGGATGAGCTCCTTTAAGACAAACTGCATACCCGACTCAAACCTAACAAGATCACCATTATCACACTTTGAAAGTAGGGAATTTCCTTTTGTGAACAACTTCATCATCACTTTCAACTGGAGTATGTAAATCACTTTCATCTTGGTCAGACTCTTCATAGGCAGCTTGTGTTTCATTAAGATTATCACCCTCTTGATTATTGCTAGCAAATGTCTTAGTAGGTAATTCATGTGTACAATTCCATTCTTCTCCTTCTCACGTTAGGAACTCCAAGTTCTTTGATGCTCTATTGTCTGATGTTAGGATAGTGGTTAATAAGGATACCCTTGAGGAGTTTCCGGTTAGGTTGGATGTTGTATCCCTTTTGGTCTTCACGAGGTCAGCTGAAATCATTAGAAGCAACATAGAAGTGTGCTTGGACGATGTATGGTTTAAGTTGATGATTATTGAAGATTCTAAACATATGGCGGATAACGTAGATGGTGATACCGATTCCTTCAGCCAGTGGGGTGGTTCGGAATCTCTATCTGTGTCATCGGAGCAGTCGAATAGAACGGGGGCAAACGAGAAGTCGAAGGGTTTGAGTCTTGGCACGTTTCTCAAAGAAAAGGACGCAGGTGATGGTGACAAGCCGGAAAAGGAGAAAATAGGCGGTGATGGTTCAGCTAACATTAATTGCGTTTGCATGGGAGAGGATAATACTGCTTTGAAAAGTTTTTGCTCAGAAAGTATTTCCACTAATTCTCCTAGTTTAGGGGAAAAGTCTTGTGCACATGTTCAAAGTCAAATTAGGTCGGATGACGTGGCATTTAGAAATGGTCCAGGGGGTTTAAACATAAATGATGCAAACTTTAAGGATAATTTAAAAAAAAAGAGGTGCAATTAAGTGGGCCTGGAGGTAATGTGGGGCCTAGGGAGTTAGATGGGCCTGGAACGGGGAAAATGGATCTAGTGATACCTGTTACCTATCCTAGAGTTCTTGCAACATCTGGTACTGAGGGAGATGAGTCTTGTAAAGCCATCTCTTTTGATGATCACTGTAGCAAATTAAAAAATTCGAAGAACGTGAGAAGGAAGATGAGGGAGGTTATGCATCTCGGTGAAAAGGTGGAGGATTTCGTGGTTCCGGTGGGAGATAGATCGTGTCCCTTCCATGAACCCCCGGGGGTGGAAACAGGTGCGGTTTCTTTGTTCTCTAAAAGCAATTATCTGTCAGGTGGAATTCATTTGTCCTGTGATTCTTTAGCCAGTTCTGATTTTAGGAATTGCAACACTAGAATTCTGAAATCTGAGTTGGGTATCTCGGCGGAGGGTTTATGGAGGTCTGTTAATAGATTGGGAATCTCTGTCAATGGGGGGGAATGTGATCCGGTCACAATTTTGGATGATTTGGAGAAAAAGAAATCTAAGGGGAAGATGGTACTGAAGGTGGCAGAAAGAGGGTTGTCATGATACTAGTATCTTATAATATCAGAGGTGGTGGCAGTAGACTAAAGAGGAAAAGGATAGGGCATTTAATCCAGCAAGAAGATGTAGATGTATGTTTTATCCAGGAATCCAAACTGAGAGACTTGGAATTAGGAATGGTGAAGGAGTTGTGGGGAAGTGAGCATGTTGAATGGTCGTCGTCTGATGCAGTGGGTGCTTCGGGTGGGATATTGATTCTTTGGAAAAAGGATTCTCTCTCTCTTCTGTTCAGTTTTAGGGGCATTGGTTTCTTAGGCCTGTGTGTTTTTTTAATGGCAAGAGGACTTTCTTCATCAACGTGTATGCCCCCTGCGAGCTTTCTGCTAGGAGAAGGTCTTGGAGTCAATTGATTGATTTTAAGAAGTCCTATCCTGACAGTAATTGGTGTGTAGGTGGAGACTTTAACTCCATAGCGTTTGCCGAAGAGAGGAGAGGACTGTCCATTAGAAACAGCAGCGATATTAACTGTTTCAGAGATTTTTTGGAGGAAATGCATCTGGTGGATCCACCGGTAGTGGGGGGTAAATTCACTTGGCAGAGTAGTAACGGCAAAGTCATGAGCAGAATAGATAGGTTCTTGTTGTCGGATAGTCTAATGGAGGACTGGAATGTTGGAGCTCAGGTTATAGGGGGTCGTGACTTGTTGGATCATGCCCCTATTTGGATAAAAGATAATAGGAAGAATTGGGGGCCCAAACCGTTTAAATTCAACAATAACTGGCTGAAGCATGCTGATTTTTCTAAGTTCGTGGAAAAGGAGTGGAGTTTGATTAAGGTGCAAGGAAGAGGCGATTTTTGCTTGGCGGAAAAAATGAAAGCGCTTAAAGTTAGACTTGTTTGGTGGAACAAAACGGTGTATGGGTGGTTGGACTTAAAAATTAATGAGGCGTGCAAGGAGATACAAAATTTAGATAACGAGTTTGTTGCTTGTGCAGGTATTGCTAACGAAGAGTCGGTTAAAAGAAGAGCGAAAGAAGTGGAATCATTTTGGGATTGTTTAGCAAAAAAAGAAGGGCTTCTCAGGCTCAAGTCTAGACAAACTTGGCTCAAGGAGGGAGATGGAAATTCTCGGTTCTTTCACAATTCCCTACGTAGTAGGATAGGCCGGAATATGTTGTGTTCCCTTAGTACGAGAGGCGGATTAGCTACTGAAGTGGAGGAGGTAAAAAACATAGTGTATAATCATTTCAAGGAGTTCTTTGTGGAGGAGGTAGGTGCTAGGCCGGTTCCTTTGGATCTTGGTTTAGCTAGACTGTCGAGCGAGGATAGGGAGATGTTGGAAGGAGGGTTTATGGAAGAAGAAGTGAGGGAAGCTTTATGGTCTTGCGATGGTTGTAAAAGTCATGGACCGGACGACTATACTTTGGAGTTTTTCAAGGCGTTTTGGAGTGTTTTGAAGGAGGACATAATGCGTTTTTTTGGAGACTTTCATGCCAAAGGAAAATTGGTAAAGCCGATCAAGTCTTCATTTATAGCTCTTATCCCTAAGCTTAATAATCCGCAAGAGTTGAGTGAATACCGCCCTATATGTCTTGTGGGGAGCGTGTATAAATTGCTCTCGAAGGTGTTAGCTTCTAGAATCAAAAAGGTGATTGGTAAGCTTGTGTCTCCGAATCAATCCGCCTTTGTTCCGGGGAGAAACATGATGGATGGAGTGGTGCTAGTGAATGAAATCCTTGATTGGTCTAAAAGGTATAAAAAAAGTTGTTTCCTTCTTAAGATAGATTTTGAAAAGGCATACGACAACGTTTCTTGGGATTATGCTAGGTTTGTGTTAAAGGAAATGGGCTTTGGAGAGCTTTGGCTTAAGTGGATGGATGAAAGTATTTTTAATAGCTTTATGTCGATCCTTGTGAACGGTAGTCCCACAAAAGATTTTGAGGTGCATAAGGGTCTTAGACAAGGAGATCCAATTTCTCCGTTCCTTTTTGTCCTCATTATGGAAGGTCTCACCGCGTTAGTAAGGAAATCGGTGGAAATAGGGGAGTTTAAACCTTTCAAGTATGGAGATGGAGGGGTGGTGGACATCCTTCAATTCGCGGACGACACTATTCTTCTTGGTGAACCATCTATTGATAACCTTTGGAGCTTGAAGGTAGTTTTGAGAGGGTTTGAATTGGTGTCGGGATTGAGAATTAACTTTACAAAGAGCAACGTCTATGGCGTGAATGTTGGGGATTGGTTTTTGAAATCGGCAACATACTTCCTTGGATGCAAAAGAGGTGATGTACCTTTTACATTTCTAGGAATTTCGGTGGGGGAAACCATAGAAGGAGGAAAGCTTGGTTGAAACCTATTCAAAACATAAAAAATAGGCTTTCGTCTTGGAAGGGTAAATCAATATCTATTGGAGGAAGGGTTACGCTCATCAATGCGGTTATTAATGCCATTCCTTCTTTTATGTTCTCTTTCTATAAAGCGCCGAAGAAGATTGTTAAAGAGATAAGAGGTATAGCTAGTAATTTCTTGTGGGGAGGGTGTAAGAAGAAGAGATGTATTCATTGGGTCGATTGGAAAACGGTTTGCAAAAGTAAAGATAAAGGTGGCTTGGGAATAAAGGACGTCGGAGGTATTAACCGGGTTCTTCTTCTCAAGTGGAAATGGAGAATTTTAACGGAGGATGAAGCTATTTGGAGTAGGTTTCTGAAGGTTAGATATGTGGATCCGAAGTTAAAAGTGCAAGGAAAAGTTTCTGATGGTATCAATTCAAAAGAGTCTTTGTGGTGGAGGGACTTAATCGCAAATGAAGTACTGGCGGAGGATGGTTCAGAAGGCTTTAAGAGCAACGTTAAATGTTTTTTTACCAATGGTGACGATATTCTGTTCTGGAATAGTAATTGGTGTGGTAACAAGCCTCTGTATCTTGCGTTTCCGGGGCTGTTCGCAGTCTTTGTCAATAAATTCTGTTCCGTGTCAAGTGTTTTTTGCAGGATTGTGCAGGGAGGGAGTTGGCAGCTGCCGGTCTGCTTGGGCAGCGAAGCTGCTGCGGCTGCGGTTTCAGCTTGCTTGGTGTTGGTGGAACAGTGGGAAAGGTGTTTGGTCCTTCTGGATCCGGTGCAGAAGAGGGAGGGCGTAATGGATAGTTTCGGTTGGAATCCTAGTTCCAATGGGATTTTTTCGGTGGCGAGTGTTGCATCTTGGAGTTCCCGTAAAAAGACCCAAGCTTGGCAGCATCTAACGGTGAGCAATCTGAATTATCTTTGGTGTTTGGATCTTCCGTCTAGGATAGCCATATTTGCGTGGAGGTTTTTTCGTATCTCGGCTTCCAACAATTGATTCTCTTATAGCAAGAGGAATCGGTAATATTAGCAACCCGAGTTGTGTGTTCTGTGATGCCCAACCGGAGTCCTCATATCATCTTTTTTTCGAATGCGAAACCTCTAAGAAAGTGTGGGAGTGGATATATGGTTGGATTGGAGACAAAGTATCTTTTACTTTGGTAGAATTTAAAAGTTTTCAACAAGTTCATGAGAAGGTTAAAAGTCCTAAGGATAGAACAAAGTTGCTATTTATTTGGCTATCTTTGATTTGGAGCATTTGGCGAATGCGTAACTCTATGATCTTCGAGCAAGCTCTCTTTAGTTTCGAGGTTGTGATTTATAATGTAATGTTTTTCTCTTGGAGTTGGTTGGGTAGAATAAGGGGAGTTATTTTATTACCCTCTTTTTATGAGTGGTACAAGTATCCTATGGATTGTTTCCACAACTTGTAACTCGGTGTAAGGGTTGCACCCCTAGTGCGATTTCCTTTCTTAATCTTATTTGCTTTTAAAAAAAAAAAAAAAGTCAGTTTCAGTTTCACTCTCACCTTCGGTTGGAACATAGTCTTCATCTTCTTCACTATAAGAACACCTAAAGTATATAGGGCCAAATATTATAAAAATAATTGAGCCCCAAAATACGTTGGCCCCTAAACTAAGGGCCCATAAAATTCAAGTAGGGATTTGAGGCCCCAAACTTTCTCACAAAGTTTTTTTATTTTAAAAAAAACATTATTTGGAAAAAATTTAATTTTTTTATTTTTGAAAAAACAACTTTTCTTAATTTTGGAAAAATTGATTTTTTTTTTAAATCTTGACTTTTTTATTTTTCGAAAAAATCGTCTTTTTTTTACTTTTCGACAAAAACCGACATTTTCATTTTCAAAAAAAAAATTGACTTATTTTATTTTTATGACAAATCGACTTTATTTTTGAAAAAATCGATTTTTTATTTGACAAAAATCTATATTTTTTATTTTTGAAAAAATCGACTTTTATTTGCGAAAAATCGGCTTTTTAATTTTTCCGAATAAAAATTTAAATTTTTTCGATACAAAATTGACTTTCTTATTTTCGAGAAAAAAACAACTTTATTTTTTGGAAAAAAATTGACATTTCTTATTTTCGAGAAAAAACATTGACTTTTCTTATTATTTAGAAAAATTGATTTTTTTTTCCGGAAAAATCTACTTTTTTAGTTATTTGGAAAAAATCTTCTTTTTTTCCGGAAAAATCTTCTTTTTTTTTTTTTTTGAAAAAATCGAGCTTAATTATTTGAAATTAAGTCAATTTGTTTTGTATAAAAAATATTATTTTAAAACATTTTTTGTTTTTTTCAAAAAATATTTTTTTAAATACACAATTAAAAAATAATTAAAATATTTTATTCCAAATAAATATGATTTTGAACCCCTTACTTAGGTCCCTTAAAAAATAAAAATATGAAGGGGCTTAAAAATAAGGAGTCAAGAAAATATTCATATTGTATGAGGCCAAAAAAAAGAGAGCCATGTAGAGAGCATAAATATTAAGGCTTTGTGATTTAAGACTTTTTTTACGCCTCTAGATCGAGTAACCGAAGCCTTCTTCATGTAGGCATATCATATACACCTGCTTATCTCGATTAACCCTTTGATTGTTCATGACGGGTCTTTGTTAGCATGATAACTAGCGTTTAGATGGTCTATTTCAGTAAATTCGTAAATAAGATTATCATCTGGATGCAATGTGCGGAGTTCTTCTTGAATATTTGAATTATCACAATTTTGGGATTAATATAGTCTATTTCTTCAAAAAAAAATACACTAATATTTGTACAACCGTACACTATTTTAGTAACCGCATACTCTAAGTAATAAAGTGTAATATCATGAAATTAATACTCCATCTTCCTGATCATATTGGTAATGAGTTGAAACTACATTTGTTACTCCTTTAGATCCTTATTTTAGTAACTGCACACTCTAGCTAATAAGTGTAATTGTAATGAATTACGCCAAGTTATATGAGCCCATTAGAATTAATAGTGGTGACTCACTTATCTTTAGAAGGATCTAAATATGAGGTAATTAGTTGATTTCATTGTTGTTGATTTCATTGTTATAAATAGATGTTTGGTGAATGTAATTATTATCAAATGAAATAAATGGAAAAATTAATTTTAGGTTTGTTAGCTTCTTTTAGTGTAATTTTTATCTATTTCTCTTAACATCAAAAGCATGTTCATAACAGTAATATCGAGGAATTTATTCTCTCTCTTATCATATTGCTAATGAGTAAGAACTGCATTTGTTACTCCCTCCCATCATATTGATATAGAGTAGGTGTAACAATTAAAAAAAAAAACAGTAAATAAAAGAAACAACCAATGATATTGTTAGAACTAAAAATAAATTACACTGTAACATGTATTTTTTAAAAGTACATATTCGTAATGACCTTATGTAAAAGGTTTACATATATACCAAGCAATTTTTGTTTTTGTTGAAACAATGAAGTGAGCGAGACAATTAGAGGAAAATTTAAACGAGATTATGGAAACACAGGATAAATTATAAGAAGGCAAGAAAGAATGAAATTAATTGACCGTGGAAATGAAATTACCCCTACAAATAAAACATAGTCAATGATTATTCAATAATAATACAAATAGAAATAGAGAGAAATAGACAGTATATAAAAATATAATGTGTTTAGCGAATAATAATAGAAAAGTACTGACATGTGCGACTGATACCATGTTGACTTGTGCTAACAGAAGCATCAGGAAAAGTGAAGAAAAGAAACTAAAATTATTATTATTGAATATTTCATTATTTGATGGTAGAGAGTAGTGGGCTATTAATAGAAAGCATATAGCCATTGAAACTGAAAGTGCTACAGAAAAGGAAAAAGGTTACATAATAAGCAAATTGGGCCTTAAGTGACATGGGTAATGGACCTATGTATTCCAACAAAAAGGAAATGAAATAGAGAAACAGAGGGCCTCAAAAATAAGAAAAGATGTTGATATTGGTGCTTATAATAGAGAGAGAGGGGGAGGGAAGAACATTGGGAAATCGAGGAGACATGTAGTGGAAGTGTAAATTGATTGTGGCAATTGGAAGTGGTTTTGAAAATAAGACAGTTGAGTAAAACAATTATAAATTTATTAGATCACTTACTGCACTAACTCATTTCTAATGCAATTGTTTCATCAATTAACTAACTAACAATGAAAAATAATTTTTTTAATGAATAATAATTAAAGACAAAATATAATTAAATAAAATAAATAATTACTCTTTTATAACTTGCTATGAAACAAATAATAAATAAAACAAATAATAAAAAAAAGTCAATAATATATATATATATATATATATATATATATATATATATATATATATATATATATATATATATATATATATATATATATATATATATATATATATATATATATATATATATATATATATATATATATATATACCATTAAAAAATTTATGTTAAATATAATATATTCTTATCTGTTGTAAATAAATATTTTATATTAATATAAAATAGGTAATTAATTTAAAATATATACACTTAAAAAACTATAAAAGGTAAAAAATCAAAAATTGGAATTTACTATTAATAAATCAACTATTCTCTTTTTGTTAAGCAAGTCAAACTAGAAACTTTATTGATATTTTCATTTTCAAATTCAAAATAATATATATTTTTTAATTGTACCTTATCTTTTTATAATGATTTTTTTTCTTCTTAATTACAAATAAATCCTAATGTCCTCCCTCAACAATTCTCTTTCATCAATAGTTGCACAAATCTTTAGAAAAAACCTATTTTTTGTTAATTCGATGTTTCCTTTCTTTTCTCTGTATTTTTGTGTTATTTAAACTCTTAAAATTAATAAGTTTCCATTATGTTTTACTTGACACTTAAGTGATCATTTGAAGCTTGGAAGTAGGAAATATTTATCTTTGCAGAGATCTACAGGAAAATTGTCAAATTTAATCATCAAGAAGGTATGTACAGTTGTTTAATAATTAATTAAACGGTGGTAAAATGATGGCAGCTTTTGAATTAATTAATTAAACGGTGGTAAAATGATGGCAGCTTTTGAATTAGACAGTAATTTCAACAATTTTTCATGATTTTTTTCTTAGATTATTTAAAGTTTGAGAACATTGAATTTTAAAATTGTTGCATGACCTTTTGTTTTTTTATTTATGTTATAATAAATTTAACAATCTTGTTTCATTTAATAAACTAAATATTAAAATCATCTATTCTCTCACATGTTTTACTTGTAACACAAAATATTTGATATTTTTGAATTGGGTACAAGTAATTCTGGAAAAAAAAATCAAATTGTTTATTATATTTTTGAAGTAATGTACAAAAATAATACTCAATGAAATATAATTTCGTTGGAGTATTCTAAATTCTAGTTTAAGATCATTTAGTTTACTAAATGTATGTTACGATAAATATTTGAAATATTAGCATCGTTTCAGGTTATGATTTGGTGTTTATTTTCCTACACTATCAGTGTAACAATTAGTTAGTAAAAAATATCGTACGAAACTGTATGACGGAGATAGTTTTTGTCTTATGGAGTTGGCTTTGCTCTTTTTATAAGAGGGTAAATCATTGTAATTTTTATTGTTGGAATATTCTACCGTTCTCGTGCTTTGAGATGTAGGAGCTTTTCGTTTGTTTCTTTCGGGATGGAGTATCCCTTTTACTCCCATTAACTCCATTGCTTATTAAAAAAAAACTATATGTGTGACATTATCAATAATTAAAATTACATCAAATAATTTTAATATTTTAATGGTTATGATTGATTGTCAAATGTAAATTGTGTTACTAATGACTAATATGTGATTTATTATTGCTTTGTTCGGTGATTGTCAATGACTTATATATGATTTATTATTGAGAGAGAGAATAGGGGTTATGTAATTCAACCTCTTTTGTTGGGTCAACCTCATGCAGGCTTTGTTAGACGTGGAGGACGTCCATGACAGCTCGCATCTCTCACATGGATTTCTCCTTGCATTCTGATTCACTATCGGTTGAAGTTGCTACCTTCCTGTTTACCAAGATGGATAAATGAATTAGACGTGATGAATTCAATCTAGCTAGGTGTAGTAATTGTGGCCCAAGTCAGTCTTACTGAGACACATCGTAGGTGCTAATTGAACTTGTTAAAAGTATAATTTATGACCACCTCTGATGGTTAAGAGTTGTCAATGGCTTTTAGGGTTTGTTGTAGGCTTTAGAACTAGCTCAAATAGGAAGGTGAGATGCTTTTCATGTGTCGTATCTGCCTAAATAAGATCGACCCCCTCACCCTTAGGGTTGAAGTATTTATAGGATTTTCCAAGCCTGGATCTTAGACACCTAGGAAGTAACAACCTCCTATAAAAGCAGAGGAATAAGAAAGTTATTACCCTATTATTCATGAGATCATGATTAAATTACGTTGACTCATTCTTCGCATTATTGTGGATTTGGAAGACGTCACTTCCTATGTTCTCACGATTACGGTGAGTTATCCATGAAGTGGGCGGTGTATTTGAAAAATATAATTGCAGCTAGTCAGTTATCTTTATTTTAATTGTAGTTTCATGCAAATTAAATACTACTGTCAGCTTGTCGTACCCCAATTTTGTCTACCATATTTTTAAGTTTATCTTTTTTTTTTTTATTTTAGAAAGCAAGAAATTTAATAACGGGAGAACTAAGGGTTCTCCAACCCGATTACAAACAAAAGAACCGAGTCCAAACTAGGAAAATTACACACCAATTACAATTACGAGAGAAAATAAATCGGCTCCTTACAAAACTCGTAAAAAGAGTAATTGGAGTGAGTAATATTCCACAAAAGACCACTTCCAAGCCATCAATTTAATATTCCAAACGGTATTGTTGACATTCCACGGGTCGTCCCGGAAACACACGCCATTTCTAACCAACCATATCGCCCAAATAGTAGCTAACCAAATAATCCCCAATTTCCTAACTTTCACCATATTCACATCAAAAAAGGAGTGTCACTCCATAAAATGCGAAAAACACTCTTCAAAAACACCATTGCTTTTTCCTACCCAAAACTCTATTTCACTCCATATCTTCTTTACCACCCCACATCTAAAAAATAGATGGTGCATGTCCATTTGCCAAAGTTTTTCATTTTTTAGTCATGTATATTTTTATCATCAATTAAAGTCGTCATAATCATACACACATACATTATAGTTTATTTCATTCAAAATCAAAAGTCCACCAAAAAGTTAACATTTCATGTTTTGTGAAATTTGACTAAAAATTTATACATATTATTTTTAATCAATATCTTCTTCACAAAAATGGCAACAACGACATCACGCCTTATATAGGAAACTTGAACCACAAATTAAACCACAAAATGGATATCATTTCTCTAATACCATGTTAGAGTTGTGTTAGAGGCAAACTAGTCGAAACAAGACAAGACAGCCTTATAAGTTAAGATTTTCAATCACATATAAATAAATGTTCAAACAACATATTGTTTGATATGGAAATCTTAATAAATAGTTTAGAGATAGAGCAATAAAAGAGAAGTTGGGAAGTAAGAACGACAACACTATTGGTAAAATACCATCATGACATTTTATATTAGAAATTTCTTTTGACGTAGTGTTGTTGGTGCTAACGTTGGTGGATAGTGGTTTTTCAGGGCTAAGATCTAACGTATCTTTCTTTCTAACTAGATTAATATTTCTTTGCATTACTTTTTTCAATTTATTTTTTTGGAAAGATAATTACCCTTGTGTTTATATATATAAACATCTTTAAATCTAATAATATATCCATATATATTCTTTTATATTCTTTTATATCATTTTATATCCTTATATATTTATTATACTTATATTCTAAAATGTAAAAAATGTATTTATATATAATTATATATCTTTATATTTTTAATATCCTTATGTATAAGTATATAATATGTATTTATTATAAATATATTATAAAATATAATATTTTTATTTCCTTATATTTTTTTTTTTAATAGGCAAACAATCTATTAAAGGAAGCTAAAGGGAGCTTCACCCAACAGAACAAACACCGACAGAAACTATTTCATCTCAAAACAAAGGAGAGGAAAAGAGTTCCAAGTGTAGAAATTACAACAATCGATAATCTTACAAAAGGAGGATAGCCAATTCCAAGATCTAAAAACAATAGCCGACATACAATCGACGAAACTCGGGCTAACATTGTTAAAAATAATATCGTTCCTCATAAGCCATATGCTCCACACAGAGACAAACCAAATCACCGACACCACTCTGCGTTTCCTCTTGCTCAAGATTTTCTCACAATTGAAGAGGAAGGACTTGAATTCATCCAAACTCAATTCCGTTATTGACCCAATCCAATCATAGACTTTCCTCCATATGTTATCCGCAAAAGGACACGACACAAACAGATGCACAACAGATTCATCAAACGAGCAAAAAACGCACCTGAGTTGGGTGATTTCCGTAATGATACCACGTTTGAAAAGCTGGTCCTTGGAAGGAAGCCTGTCGTGAAGTAATCTCCAACCAAAATACTGCATCTTTAAGGGGGCTGCAGAATTCCAACAACTCGATAAAGCCCCCAACACACCGGGAGAAACAGAATCCAGGGCTGTTTCCGCCGTCAGCCAGGAATAACAGGACCGGACCGTGAAAATACCTTCATCGTTCTTCAACCATCCAAAGCTGTCTTCTTCTTCTCTAGTCAGCGTTATGTTGTTCAGCAACGCAACAATTTCGCCTCCTAAGTTCTGGACCACCGGATTTGAGGGCTCAACAATGCCGGCAAAATTCCAATGCCATAAATCATCTTGCCAGAAACCTGCATCTTCCACACTGCAGCAGGGGTTAATAGCAAAAGCGAACACTTCAGGAAAGGCATTTTTCAAAGATTGCTGACACAGCCAATTTGAAAACCAAAACGAAGTTTCTCGGCCATTCGCGACCTTGCTAGAAATAGCACCTGCAAAACAAGAATTAGAGTTAACAGAATTTTCCGACAGTATCAAGTCTCGCCACCAGATGGAATCCTTCTTGCTCAGCACACTTTCATCTCCGACGAAAATTTTCAGCACCGGATTAGAATAACGGTGAGTAATAACCTCTTTCCAAACCGCTTCTTTCTCATTAATAATACGCCACTTCCATTTGTTGAGCAATGCTAAATTCAGCATCTTCACATCTTTTATTCCTAGGCCACCCTTATCCTTGGGAAGACAAACGGTACTCCAACGAATCCAATGAATTGAATGATTTCCTTCCCGACCTTGCCAAAGAAAGTCACTTTGAATACGACGAATCTCTTGAATAACTTTTGATGGAGCTTTGTAGAATGATAGCGTATAGATGGGAATAGCATTTAAAACGGCATTGATAAGGACCACCCGACCAGCCATGTTGAGATACCTACCATTCCAAGTAGACAGCTTATTCTTCAAAGTAGAAATGAGCCCTTTCCACATAGACAGATTTCTAGGACTTTTCCCAACAGCAACTCCAAGATATTTAAACGGGAAATAATCTATATCGCACGATAGAAAGTTTGACGCCGCTTCCATTATCCACTGACTAACATGAATACCATAGATTCTGCTCTTGTTAAAATTAATCCTCAGACCAGACATGATCTCAAACCCCCTTAAAATGGATTTCATAATCCAAATATTATCACTACATCCCTCTGCTACCAAAATCGTGTCGTCTGCAAACTGAATAAGGTTAACTTCAATCTCTTCGTTCACTCTGAATCCTTTGTAATCTCCACTTGCCACTGCCTTTCTCATCAGTCCCGCTAAAACTTCCGCGACCAACACAAATAAGAAAGGAGACAGAGGGTCTCCTTGACGAAGGCCACGATTCGCCTTGAAATCCTTGGTGGTGCTCCCGTTAACAAGAATGGACAAATGACTATTAAAAACGCAGCAATCCATCCATCGAAGCCAACGATTCCCGAAACCAAACAAATGCAGCATCTTCCTTAGAAAGTCCCAACTGACGCAATCGTATGCCTTTTCAAAATCTACCTTTAAAGCCAAACAACTTCTTTTCTCCCTGGAAGCCATATCAAGAACTTCATTTAACAGCAACACACCATCAGAAATGCTCCTGCCAGGAACAAATGCAGTTTGACAACTAGAAACTAATTTACCAATCACATTTTTAATCCTAGCCATCATCAGTTTACTAAGAATTTTGTATAGGCTTCCAACAAGGCATATTGGTCTATACTCACTCAAATGTTGCGGGTTTCTAATCTTCGGAATTAAAGTTAGAAAGGATGAGGAACAAGCTTTTGAAAGCTTAGCATTTTCGTAGAAATCTTCCACGAATCTTAACACATCATACTTTATGAACCTCCAGCACTTCTTGTAGAACTCAAAGGAGAAACCGTCAGGACCAGCACTTTTGTTTCCGTCGCACGCCCACACCGCATTCTTTACTTCACTTTCCTCAAACGGTCTCTCTAACCAGTTTCTGTCCTCATCATTTAAAGAATTCAATTCCAGGCCTTCCGGAATAGGTCTGCCTCGCATGGGTTCTTGAAACATAGCTTCAAAATGCGATTTAATCTCACCTTTAACAGCCTCAACACCCTCCACCCGGCCATGTTCAGTCTCCACTGCCGTGATAGCGTTCACTCTCCTCCTTTCTTTCAAAGATTTATGAAAAAACTCTGAATTTCTGTCGCCATCCTTTAACCAAAGCTGACGAGACTTAAGCCTAAGCATGCTTTCCTTCAACGAAAAAGATTTCCATAAATCCGAGGACACATTGAACCTATCATCAACCAATCTCGAAATATCTTCTCCATGATGCTCAGCCAAAAGATTATCCAGATTGTTAAGAGATTCCACCTTCTCCTCAACACATAAATCAATCCACCCAAACACTTCTCTATTCCACTTTCTAATGCACACTTTCATTCTTTTAAGTTTTTCATAAAGAATGAACTCCCCACTTCCATTCACTTGAATCTTGGCCCATTCCTCTTCTAAAAACTTTAGGAAGCCTTCGTGAGCAAACCACGCGTTGTTGAATCTGAATGGCTTCGGTCCCCAATCTAATTTTCCCACGTTAAGCCATATATGACAGTGATCGGAAACGTCCCTCGCTCCCACTCTTTGATCAATAATATTCCAATCATCAATAACCTTATTAGAAACCAGAAATCTGTCGAGTCGGCTCATTGATTTTCCATTGTCTTTATACCAAGTAAACCTGCCTCCTATGCACGGTATATCGACCAAGTCCATAAGCTCGATGAATCTCCTAAAATCTTCCATGTTTCTTCTGCTGTGACAGACCCTCTCCCCTTTTCTTTCTTCCCTACAACTCACCTCATTAAAATCACCTCCTAGACACCACTCTTCTCCCACACTTCTTAACCTTCTGTCCAACAAAGAACTCCACAAAGCCCTCCTATCCGCAGCGATACAGGATGCATAAATGTTGACAATATTATAAACACCACCCTTCCAGCTTAAATTTATGCCTATATACCCTTTGTCCATAAAACTAAAATTGACTGATAAAGATTTGTCCCAAAGAATTACCATACCACCTGAAGCGCCCCTGGAATGAGACGCCGACCAAGCCACTTCTTTATTCCCCCAAAACGATATGGCCGCAGAATCGTCGAAGCAAGACATTTTCGTCTCTTGCAACATACAAATGTCAATCTTCCTAGACCTGTTCAAAAAGCTGACTCTTCTCCTTTTAACAGAGCTGCCTCCCCCTCTGATGTTGAATGAGAGTAAATTCATTTGACACGAATATTGGCCGCCTTCTTGACCCTAACACCTTCTTTATCCCTGTTCTCCATGTCCTCTAATTCTTTAATGCATAAAGCTTCATCTGCCCTGCTCACCACTCCCAGCTTAGCTATGGATTCCCACAACTTAATACCCACCTCAGATTCTCTCCTAACGATTCTTTTGTTGCATCTAATAACTTCTGAGTCTGTCATAGAATTGCCCAGATGTGTAGAATTGCTTGATATATCATCAAATTCAACACTGTCACCCTTCTCCGATCCCGCTTGACAAGATTTAAGTTTTGATTTTGGAACTAAACAATCATAGAAAGATGGCACGATGCTGACCTTCTCCCCCAAATTCTCCACACATTTTGTTTTTTTAGCG
Source organism: Vicia villosa (assembly GCF_029867415.1). Lineage (NCBI taxonomy): Eukaryota > Viridiplantae > Streptophyta > Magnoliopsida > Fabales > Fabaceae > Vicia > Vicia villosa. Next base: position 222,493 of record NW_026704948.1, read on the forward strand.
TTTTTGGATTTGATCATGTTCCTGCATACCCCGTCAAATGACATATGCCCCACTGGGCCTCCCACCATCGAATTAGGCCCAACTAAAAGCTTTTCAGTATTAGGTCCATAATCCACTTCTTCTAAAACGGGCCCATGCTTCAAAATTTTAAGTTCCTCCACTGATTTACATCCTTCAATAGCGTCTTGCCACGTAACACCAGGAGTCTCTCCCACACGGCTGCCACTACACGATTCTGCTAAAACTGACGTGGCTCGTAAAGGGCTTTCATCCGTAGAAAAAGACATCATAAGAGGATTTTCAGATAAAACAGGATTAGCCTTTACAAAAGGGACCCCTAGGCTTCTCCTATTACGTGAAAACCCCTGATTTCCCCTGCTAACACTTTCCACAGACGCCGCCCTATGTGCCGTATCACCTTCATTTGTCTTGTCATCATTAATTTTGACCTTGGGAGTCGGAGACAAATCACGCCTATCTGCTTCACCGGCTGAGTCCCCTTCAGAACCAGAGTTTTCCGAAGAGTCCTCCATATCAGACTCACCGTCATAGAACTTTCTTCCAAAAGGACGCTCCAAAGAGCCAAATGATTCTTCCACCATGTTAATTCTGTATTCTATGCCATTGATAGAAACAAAGAAAGATTCATTAATAAAAGCGAAACAACTGGTTAAAATCTTGATTCTAGCTACATCCAAATTGATTTTAGATGCCGTAAGATCATCGCACTGAATAAAGGTGCCCAAGGTTGCTGAAATACGATGAAAGAACCTAATCCCCCAAGCATGAACGGGAATCCCATAACATCTTAGCCACACACATCTAACAGGATCCACGATCTCTGGGCTCCAGGGTATAATGTCTTTGAATCGATACTGCCACCACTCTCTACGTTCATTAACAAACTCCGAGACTTCTCCTTCTATCAAATCTTCTAACAAGCAGGAGTTAGCTCCTAAGGGAGTAACCTTAATGGAGAAGATACCCTCTTCATGAAAAGCTTTCTTCATACTATAAGCAGATCCTTCCACTTTCGTGTAACCAACATACGTCTTCTCATAATAACAACACTCCTCTTCTTCCACATCAAATCTCATAGGACATCTGCGACCGGGATTTCTCCCTAAAGGTTTAGGCCCCTCGGGTTTGTTGCTAATGACTTCAACAAAGGAACGTGTATCTCTCTTGGCAATGGCGAAACCACTACTTGCAACATTATCTGATCTATTCTTTCTGCCAATAGAGGCGAATCCGACAGACCTCCCCTTCATGTTAATAACAGAAGCGCCTTCACTCTTCGACGGTCTTTTAAACTGAGGAATGTTTGCGAATATCTTTCTACCGTCAAGAAACACATTATCCAACTTCGTAGCAAGAATCCTCTCATCTGATACGTTAAAGAAGCGAACGAAACCGTATCTTCTTCCCCGCTTATCCCTTTTCGGTGGAATACTCACTTCATCTATGTCCCCAAGATTCTTAAACTCTTCATACAAATCCCTCGCTGTCCACTGCTCTCCGAATTCCGTAATGAAGAAGGAAGACGACATAAGGCCTCCCTTTCCATCTCCTCTAGCTTCCGCCTTCCCACCTCTCCCCTGAGAATCCCATCTTCCTGCAGAACTTCTCTTATACGTGACTTTCCTCCACATACCTCCAGCCTCCATTGAGCCAGGCTTAAGCAAGAACGTAACTTTATTTCCTTATATTTATAAAATCCTTTTATTATAAGATGTCATATCCTTATATATGTTTATGATGGTATATCTAATTGTATATCCATAAATATTTTGAAATATAATTATATAAGCATATATTTTTAATATCCATATATTATAAAGTATAATATCTTTATATTTCTTTATATCCTAATATATATTACAATAAAAATAGTAATTAGCTTAAAAATGTATAAATTTTATTAAATAATCTTAAAATGAATAAATTTGAAATTTGAAATTTGAAATTTGCTTTTAATGAATAAATTATTTTTCTTACTCAAATAAGGATAAAAAAATATATAATTGTCATATTGATTTTTTAAATTTAAAATAATAAAAAAATATTTTATGATACCTTTGTCTTTTGATTATATAGTTTAATTTATCTCACTGAATTTCATATAAATTCTAATTTCCTCCTTCAACAATTCTCTTACATTCTCTCATTCTCTTTTCTTCATACTTGTACCAATCTCAATAGGTAAGAAGAAACCTATTTATCTTTAATTTGATGTCTCCTATCTTTTTACTGTGTTTTTGTGGTCTGTAAACTCTTCAAAATAATTAATTTTGACAGTGTTTTATTTGATATTTAGGTGATTATTTGATGTTTGGAAGTAAGAAATATTTATCAGAAAAATTGTTAAGTTCAATCATCAGGAAGGTATGTGAGAAATTTCAATATTTTAAATAGTGGTAAAATGATAATAGTTTTTGAATTAGACTGCAATTATAAAAGTTTTTATAATTATTGTCTTAAAATATATAAATTTGAAGAACCATGAATTTAAAAATTTATATATGACATTGGGTTTTTTTATGTTAGAATTTTTAACAACTTTGTTTTATTAAATAAACTAAACTTTAAAATCATCGTTTTTATCACACTAAAGTGTTGTAAAAAAATCCCATTAAAAAATAATTTTATAGGAGTATTCTAAATTCTAGTTTGAGTTTATTTAATCAATTTAATATGTTATAATAAATATTTGAACAACGAGCATCGTTTCAGATTATTATTTGGGGTTTATTTTCCTACCTTATCAATAAATTTATTATAATTATATTTATGTATACAATAGATATTCTTTTGTAAAAAAAAATATATTTTTATATACTATATATACGGATATATATATAAAGGAATACATTTTTATTATATACTATATATAAGAATATATAATACTCCATCCGACCTGATTTAAGCAAAAAAAATTTTTAGGTTTATTTGAGTAATGATTGTATCTGGTTTACATAAAAGTGTTGAAAGAGTATTGTGGTGTACTTTTCGTTTATATCGTATCCACAGGGATTATTGCGATATCACCGCCGTTCTATAGCCTATTTTGTCTTGAGTTAATGTTACTATAGTTTTGAGTTTGCAAAAGTTCATTCAATCAATTTAGTAGCAAAGAGTAAATTAATGAAAGTTCTAAGTTAAAGAAAATGTATCAAGATTTGATTTCATCAACCTAAATTTGTATGTCTCCTTATAAATATATGTATATGAACTCGGTAACGATCAATATAATTACGTATCGACGCCTATATCGTCCGTGTCCGCAACGATATAGTTAGATTTACCGTATTGTTTAACCGACGATTTCTCCACCGTTTAAACAATACGAATAACGTTTTTAAAACCGATACTAAGTAAACATCAAACGCTAAATCCATGTCTGCAATTTATAGTTTGATAGATGATAAAGTTAAGTCTAGATACAAACATTGATGTCTCAAACACTTATACCAAAGAAAAGCTTTAATAAACAAACTAAACCATCTATATTGATCATCACTTGTTCATACATAGTATATTCACAAGAAAAACATAACAAAGGCTAGGAAGATTACATCTTATCTTGATACTAAAGAGATTTAGCTATCCATTAAAATGGTAGCTTGCTCAAGAAGGAAAGGATGAAGATCAACAAGCATCTACGGCGATTAATCGATGATCAAAGCTTCGAATCTCCAATTCTTCACTTGCTACAGTAGTTAGGGTTCCAAGAGCTCTTTTTAATGTCAAGAAGAAGAAATCAAATATCAGAATTACTCCTTATATAGTAAAACTGTTTTCTGTCCAGGGCGCGTCGCGCCCTCCACCGCGCTTCGCGCCAATACACTTAAGGAATATAAACCGCCAATGAGCGCGACGCGCGCAATTCTCTGGTTTTGAAGCTCCAAAAATCTTGCCCAGGGCGCGATGCGCCCATATCTCCGCGTGACGCGCGCTTGGTTCTGCCCAGCACTCTCCAATGAAGGCCAAAACAAGCTCCAAACTTCCAAAAAATGGCTAAAACCTACAAGATCACAACTAAAACACATATTATCAAATAAAAGAAAGCTTAAAATTATAAATTATAAATAATTATCTAAAACTTCAGGGAATTGTACGAATATCCGATAAAAACGGTCGAAAGGTGCCATTAATTAAACTAAATATTAACACAATTTGGCACCTAACAACTCTCCCCAACTTAAACTCTTGTTTGTCCTCAAACAAAACAATGATAAATTACCAAGAACACAAAATTTCACAAATGAAACAACCAGGTAGAAACAAGAACAATTGAGTGGTTCAAATTCCAACAGTACAAAAAGATCAAACCTTACCATTTTCCTATATACAAATTTTATGTCAAAAATTCCACAAGCAAAAGAAGTTCAAGAATGAATCACACCTACGCACTTCTCTATTGAGAGAACAAAAATGGAGGATCCTAACACTCACCAGACAATGACGCAAACATACCGAATTAATTTTGAACTCGTCTAAGCACAGAATAAATAAAAAGTATATAAGCATGAATCACTAAGGACTTTCGGGTTGTAGCTTGGCTTGGTTAACAAAGAAGTGTCATATCTCACGGTCATTGAAACGAAAGGGTCAATACCTAAGAGAGCATTCAAATACAATTACATCCACACCTCCTTATCAACAGATCACACAACTTTATTGCTCAAGAGTTCATCTTTTTAATTTAAAGGAACTAGCTATATACAAATTTTTTTTCTTTTTCTTTTTATTTTTCTATTTATTTTTCTTTCTCTCTTTCTTTTTCTTTTTCTCTTGAGCAATCACTTATTTTCTTCTCATCACCAATACAACCAAAATTTTTTATTCTCCCCAACTTGAATATTACCACCACATAATCACGAATGCTCTCTATTCTAAGGCGAAAAGGAAACACTCCTAACCATATTTCATGGTACTCTTCAAGGTTAAAAGAAAATCATCAAGATTCAGATCAAAAATCGGCAAATATAAACAAGGAAATGATACCGATTGAATCTTGGCAAAAACGGCTCAAAGTGGTTATCAAATACTCACACACTCACCGGGTAGGTCACATTTGGATTGGAAGTTTTTCTCATAGTGCAGAACAAAACGCCTTGATCACTTTCATGCTTAACACAATTTAATAATAAATGCAAGATTAATCATAATAAAAACGAGTTAAAACGCACATTGCTGGTATCCAGCACAATTTATTAAATATCTACACATTGGAAAGTCTCCTCACAACTACAGCTAGGCTAAAGTGATTCACAATTGAACTAATTTTATCAACAGAAATTAATGACAACTAATTTGTATAATTAAAAGCATCAGAATCAACTGTACTTGATAAACAAAACGATAAAGGATGTACTTTGCACGTACAGTTTTCAACTTATATCATCACCACTCAAATTGCGTTGCATCACCCAAATTCATCGTGACAACAAAAATTCATGTTCCAACTAATTAATCATCAGGACAACTTATCAAAATTAATTATATCTTAAATATAAATACTAAAATAAATAAATAAATAAAGAAATAAATGCGATAAATAAAGTAAACTGAACTTATATAAAATAAAAAAAACCACACCAAACCGGTGTTAACTATCCAAAGGCGTAAACTTAGCCTTTCAAAGTACCTCATCCAAAGGATGGAACAAAATTAAAACAAAATAACTAACAAGTTCTAACATAAAACTTAAAAACAATAAAACCTAAAACAATAAATCATAAAGTCTACTCCTCATCAGAAGTGTCCTCCTCATCAGCCATCCCCTCCTCAGGATCTGGCCTGCCCTTAGGCCATGAAGCATATGCAGACAAATCCTCCCTGGAACCAACAGGCTGCTGCAGAGAAAGCTGCCGGATAGAATCCTGCATAAACATAAACGCTCTCTGATGCGCCATGTGCATCTGATAGTTCCAGTCACTTGCCTCACCATACTGAGAACCAGCAGGCGGTGCAGCAGCAACAGGAACAGCTCGAGCTGCGTCGGGAAGGTCTGGTGCATTAACAGGAGCACCAAAAGGACGACCTCCAGGCAAACAGTACCTGTTAGCAAAAACATCATCTATAACACCATCCATGGGAATCATACCCCCAGATGGAAACCGGACACCAGCTTTCCTACACAAACCCATTATTAAACCAGGAAAAATCAACCTACATTTTACCCCATCTCCATGAAGAGTCCCATTCAGGGCGACCCTTTTCAGCTCATTTGTCACTATCCTAGACACATCAATGTTATCACCATTTAAGATACCCTGAACCAGACCTGCAATATCAATGGTGATGGAGGAAGTGTGACTTCGTGGCCTTATGTTATAAAGGACCACCGAGGTCACCAACTGAGCCTCATCCGTCAACTGACTACGGGTAAAAGTCTTAGGTAGCCCAGCCTTCGTCAGAGTATAGGTGAAACCTGGCCTGCAAATCTTTTCCCTAATACTCTCCACATCCTAGTTTCCTCTATTCAACCTGGGATGGTACTCACACTCTCGTACCAAAGCAAGAGGGTTATCCAGAAAATCAAAAATTGCCTCTTTGCTAAAGTCAATGGCCTTACCTCTCACCCACGTTCTAAACGGGTAAGCTTCAGTACCTACCCAACTGCTCGGAGGCAAGGCATTTGCATAGAACTCTCTGACAATCTCCACCTGATAGAATTGTGGTGGAGTGAACAACTTGTCCCAGCATGTTTCAGACAAAGCAGTCCACGCCCTTTGGAAGTGGCCGTGGTCAATAGGAACCACAATGCGTTCACTCCACACAACTCGGCTTTCGAGCTCATGGTACCTCGCCTCTTGCTCCGGACCTTGAAACTTCGTCCAATCAAACCTGCCAGATTGTGAGGAAGATCCCTCACCAGAACCAGTCTTCTTTCTCTTCAAAAAAGGTGCCATTCCTGCACAATTATAATTCAAACAAAAACACACAACAATTGAAACAAAGTTAGCATATGCTCAAAATTAACAGCACAATCCAAGCCACAGTCATCATCAATCATCAAACAGACCCTATCTACACCCCAAACAACATAAAACAAAAATTTCAAAAATGAACCCAGGGCGCGACGCGCGCTGAACAGGGCGCGACGCGCGCTCTGCGAAACCCAGAATAAAACTTCATTTTTCTGCAAGACAGAAGAGAAGATCTCGCTTCTCCTCCCTTCTAAGGGTTCCAGCAGGCAAAAGATACAGCAAAAACGTGGTTTCTACCCTAATTTTTCAAAATTATTCAAAATATTCCTAAATCTAAAAACCTAACTTCTAAAACTATATTAATGGAAATAGAAGGGAATAAGAACAAACCTTTGATGATGGTGACAATGGAGAGACGAAAATAGTGAGGAAAATTGCAAGAAACTAAGAACTAGAGTGTGTGTGTTGTTTTCGTTTCTTGAAGTAAAAAGGAAAAGGGTAACAATGGAGGCAAAGACCTCCAAAAACCCTAACTCCCCCTTCTAAACGCGTACTGGGTCGGGCCCAGCATGGGTGGGCCCAAACAAAATTATTTTTTTTCAAAAATATATACAGCGCGCGACGCGCGCAGAATTGGCGCGACGCGCCCTCATCTCTGCCAGGAAGGGGTTCTTGAATTCACCTAGCGCGCGACGCGCGCATATGAGTGCGGCGCGCGCTACACCAGAAACAGCAGAAAAACTGCATTGTTTCAGCACACCCAAAAATACCGGTAGATCGTTTCTGGCTCGACGACAACTCAAAAATTCCACCTGCAAAAATAACACAAATACAAGCGAATATATACAACTTGGGGTGCCTCCCAAGAGCGCTTTGTTTAACGTCGGTCAGCTCGACGGTCAAAGACAATCAAGGATCGCCAAACGATAAAACACAAGTTTCACGATTAAAATCGCTTCCTCGATAAACCTTCAACCTCTGACCATTAACTACCCACTCTTGGTTTGATTTTTGGTCCTCTATCACAATAGCCCCTTGGCTTCTCACATCTTTGACCAAAAACGGTCCGGACTATTTTGACTTCAACTTTCCCGAAAAAAGTCTTAACCGAGAATTGAAGAGTAAAACTAATTGCCCTACCTTAAAGTCCTTAATTCGAATCTTACTATCATGATAGAATTTGGTATTTTCCTTGTAAATTGAATTAGACTTATAGGCATGCAATCTCATCTCTTCCAACTCATTTAGTTGGATTTTTCTTCTCTCCCCACACAACTTTTGGTCAAAATTTAAGAGTTTTAAGGCCCAATATGCCTTATGTTCTAATTCTACGGGAAGGTGACAACTTTTACCATACACCATTTGGAATTGTGTAAGACCGATCGGTGCTTTGAAAGCGGTCCGATATGCCCACAAGGTTTCATCAAGTTTCATTGACCAATCCTTCCTAGAGCTAGACACAGTTTTCTCAAGAATTCTCTTAATCTCTCTATTGGTCCTCTCAACTTGCCCATTAGTTTGTGGGTGATATGGAGTAGCTACCTTGTGTTTTACTCCATATTGCTCCAACACTTTCTCAAGCGGGGCATTACAGAAATGAGATCCCCCATCACTAATTAACACTCTTGGCGAGCCAAACCGCGAAAATATATTTTTATTCAGAAATTTGATCACGGTCTTACCATCTGCTTTGGGTGAAGCAATCGCTTCCACCCACTTAGACACATAATCCACAGCTACCAAGATGTATTCATTTGACATTGAGGAAGGGAATGGTCCAACAAAGTCAATGCCCCAACAATCAAATACTTCTACTTCTACAATACTTTGAAGGGGCAGTTCCTCTCTTTTCCCAATTCCACCAGTTCTTTGACAACTGTCGCATGAGGCAACATGGTGGTAAGCATCTTTGAACAAAGTAGGCCACCAAAATCCCGATTGAAGGACTTTTGTGGCCGTACGCAAACCATTGAAATGACCACCATAAGGCGAATTGTGGCAATGCCACAAAATGCTTTTTGTTTCCTCACCCGCGACACATCTTCTCAAAAGATTATCACTACTCAACTTAAACAAGTGAGGCTCATCCCAAACATAAAAATTGGCATCGTTCAAAAACTTTTTTCTTTGATTCCAAGTTAGATCCTCTGGTATCCAGCCAGATGCTTTGTGATTAGCCATATTTGCGAACCAGGGTCTAACTTCTTGTACCATGTACAGTTTCTCATCAGGGAATTCTTCCCTCACTTCTTTTTCATTGTTTGTCACCTCGGTATTCACTAACCGAGATAAATGATCCGCAATCAAATTTTTTGTACCTTTCTTATCTCTTACTTCAAGATCAAATTCTTGAAGCAAAAGAATCCACCGAATAAGCCTCTGTTTTGAATCAGGCTTGGTGAGAAGTGTAACACCCCTTACTAACCCCGCGGAAATTTAAAACAATTATTCAGAGTACATGAAATAAGGGTGCCACAATTCATAATAAATAAACATCATTCAGTCATGTCATGCATTCACTGAGGTAATCATCATAATTTAAAACGGTTCATGTTAACACAGCGGAAATTTATCAAAAACGGACTAAGTTTAACATCTTCAAAACTTATCCTTCAAATCATCAAAACATAACTAGAGTCATAATCATAAACTCTAAACAATCGCGTCCCCAGTGTTACAACTATCAGAGCATGACACCTGACGCTACTAAAACACTGACTCATGAGCTAATCCTCACCGAGTCGAACAGCCGCTATCCTCAATCTGAAAATGACAACATGTAAGGGTGAGTCTCATCATAATTAACAAATGTTATAAGGTTATAAAGCCATAACACATCACAGTTGTATCATTCACCCAATTGTTTCATAAACAGACATTCACAACAAGCAAACCAAAATCAATACATCATTAATATTTACAACACTGGAATACATCCAATCATGTTATAAATTATGCACATGTATGAACTGACACTATGCATGTGGTACCAATCATCATCAAATGGGAATAACCCATGACCGATCCAACATCGTCCAAGATACGGCCCTGCCAGCACAGATTCCACACGATGGGAATCATGCCCTTCACTGATCCAACACACCCTTATGGATAGAGTATTATCAATGAACATGAATGAATGCAACATATATAACATACTTATACCATCATCATCATCAATCATCAACATCATCATCATCATTCAAGTATGTTCATATATATTAACATCATTCAATTACAATTCCATAATCATCATACACAAAACATACACGTATTTGCATCAATCTTCATACTCAACAAGAATAGCATACATGTATTTTCATCATTCTAAAAACCAATCAATCATCATCATCATATAGATTATCCTACAAGGTTCGTTTAGCTCAAAACGGCGCATCAAACGGACCAACGGTTAAAAAGTTATGCATCTTTGAACTTTTAAAATATCTCAAAACACCAACAGCACGCGGCGCCATCACCCGTTCGCGGCGTGCACTGAGCGTCCCAAAATTCATTGGCTCTCTGCCAAGCTGTTCGCGGCGCAAACATCCACACGCGGCGCGAAACGAGAAAAAAGTTACGCCTTCGCGGCGCGAACACAGGTACGCGGCGCGACCTGAGCGTATCACAACTTCTTGGCATTCTGCCCACCTGTTCGCGGCGCCACCCTGTGCACGCGGCGCGAACCGGTAAATTCAGAAACCCCAACCTGCAGAAAACAACATTCTATGCATTCCAAACACACCCAAACCATACCAGTACGAATCTAGAGAAATAGAATGCACAAACAACACAAAATACGTCCCATAATACACCAATTACACATCAATTGAGACCATAACAACGCAGACATCATAGATTCAAACATAGAGATCAAACATCATACAATTGACTCAATCCCTAAACCTATCATATGACTCAATCGACCCAAATTCCACATCTATTCAGTATTATCAACCCCTAACCCGATAATAGATGATAATCAGATAAGTCCCCCCTTACCTTAGACAAATTTCTTGATTCTTGGTCTCTCCCTCTATCGTTCTCCTTCACGTTCCTCGTTCCTCGTTCCTCAGACTTCTGTTCTTTCACGTTCTTTCTTTCTTCCCAATTCCAATTATTTTATGAAAATAATAATAATAATAGTAAAGGGCCTTCCTATATCACACCCCCCCTTTTACTATTTCTCACATGGCCCAAATGCCATAAACCATTATTTATTTATTTTCACAAAATCCTTAATAATTCTAATTATTAATTCAATATTCTTGATTAAATTAATATTAAAATTATACGGGCGTTACAACTCTCCCCCACTAAAAGAGTTTTCGTCCTCGAAAACATACCTCAGGTAAAGAGCTCTGGATACGAATCCTTCATCTGGCTCTCTAGCTCCCAGGTAACATTTCCTTCAGCTGGTCCTCCCCAAGCTACTCTGACTAAAGCTATTTCCTTGCCCCGCAATTGCTTCAGTCTTCTATCTTCAATCCTCACAGGTAACGTTTCAACCGTTAAGTTGTCTTTCACCTGTACATCATCATCCACTTGGATCACGTGGGACGGATCCGAAATGTATTTCCTCAATTGAGACACATGAAATACATCATGCAAGTTGGCAAGCATTGGCGGTAGCGCAATACAATATGCCACTTCTCCCACTCTTTCTGAAATTTGGAATGGTCCAATAAAACGCGGAGTCAACTTCTTTGACTTCAAAGCTCGACCAATACCCGTCATAGGAGTAACCTTCATAAACACATGATCTCCCTCTTGAAACTCAAGTGTCTTCCTCCTCTTATCATAATAACTCTTTTGACGACTCTGAGAAGCTTTCATCTTCTCTTGAATCATCTAAATCTTCTCCGTAGTCTGTTGTACAATTTCTGGTCCAATCACAGCACTCTCACCAGCTTCGTACCAACACAATGGAGTTCTACATCTCCTACCATACAATGCCTCAAACGGAGCCATACCTATACTCGAATGAAAACTGTTGTTGTAGGTAAATTCAATCAAAGGCAGATAACTATCCCAAGCACCTCCTTTTTCTAATACACAAGCACGTAACAAATCTTCTAACGACTGAATCGTCCTCTCCGTCTGTCCATCAGTCTGCGGATGATAAGCAGAACTCAGCCTCAGCTTAGTACCCAAAGCTTTCTGCAAACCTTCCCAGAACTTAGACGTAAATCTCGGATCTCTGTCTGACACGATACTCGAAGGAATACCATGCAGACTAACTATCTTCTCAATATATAATTGAGCCAGCTTCTCCATCGGATAATCCATTCTTACCGGTATGAAATGTGCAGACTTTGTCAATCTGTCCACCACAACCCAGATAGCTTCACAATTCTTAACAGTTCTCGGCAAACCTGAAACAAAATTCATCGATATGCTATCCCACTTCCACTCAGGAATAAACATCGGTTGCATAAATCCAGATGGCTTCTGATGTTCCACCTTTGACTTCTGACAAGTCAAACAAGAATACACAAACTCAGCAATTTCTTTCTTCATTCCAGGCCACCAAAATAGCTTTCTCAAATCATGATACATCTTGGTAGCTCCAGGATTAATACTTAATCCATTACGGTGTCCTTCTTCTAAAATATTTCTTCGGAGTTCAGCAACATCCGGAACACAAACTCTGTTTCCAAACCTCAGTATACCATTCTCGTCAACTCTGAATTCACCGCTCTTTCCTTGGTTAATCAAAGTCAACTTGTCGACTAATTCGACATCATCCTTTTGACCCTCTCTGATCTCTTCAAGAATACCACTGGTTAGCTTCAGCATACCCAACTTAACACTAGTAGGAGTACCTTCACATACCAAACTCAAGTCTCTGAATTGTTCAATCAAATCTAATTCCTTCACCATTAGCATAGACATATGCAAAGTCTTCCTACTTAAAGCATCAGCAACTACGTTTGCCTTACCCGGATGGTAATTCAAACTAAAATCATAGTCTTTAAGGAATTCCAACCACCTTCTCTGCCTCATATTCAGTTTCTTCTGGTCAAAGAGGTATTTCAGACTCTTATGATCACTGAACACTTCAAATCTCGACCCATACAAATAATGTCGCCACAACTTCAAGACAAAAACCACCGCTGCCAACTCCAAATCATGAGTCGGATAATTCCTTTCATGCACTTTGAGTTGTCTCGACGCGTACGCGACTACTTGTTGGTTCTGCATCAATACTCCACTTAAACCCATCAGCGAAGCATCACAATAAACCACAAATGATTCTGTCGGATTCGGCAAAATCAAAATAGGAGCACTAGTCAACCTCTTCTTCAGCTCTTGGAATCCTTCCTCGCATTTTACATCCCAAATGAAAGCCTGACCCTTTCTGGTTAATTTAGTTAACGGCAATGCTAACTTTGAAAATCCTTCAATAAACTTCCTGTAGTAACCTGCAAGGCCAAGAAAACTACGAATCTCTGACACTGACTTCGGAGCTTCCCACTGAGACACAACTTCTATCTTTGTAGGATCAACAGCAATACCATTCTTAGAAATCACATGTCCCAGAAAACCAACTTCCTCTAACCAGAATTCACACTTCGACAGTTTGGAAAAAAGTTGCTTCTCTTTCAACAGCTCTAACACAGTTCTGAGATGTTCTGCATGTTCTTCCTTACTCTTAGAATATATTAGGATATCATCTATAAACACCACCACGAACTTATCGAGATAAGGATGAAATATCCTATTCATATACTCCATAAATACACCAGGTGCGTTAGTAACTCCAAACGGCATTACCGAATACTCGGAATGTCCATACCTTATCCTGAAACCGGTCTTCTGAATATCATCGTCTTTCACACGAATCTGGTGATACCCAGACCTCAGATCAATCTTACTAAACACACATGCTCCAACCAACTGATCCATCAAATCATCAATCCTCGGCAAGGGATACCGATTCTTGATAGTAACCTTGTTCAATTGCCTGTAATCCACACACAGCCTCATTGAACCCTCCTTCTTCTTCAATAGCAACACAGGTGCACCCCACGGAGAGACACTAGGACGAATGAATTTCTTCTCCAGTAATTCTTCCAACTGCTTCTTCAGTTCTGTCAGCTCAGACGGTGACATACGGTATGGTGCCATTGACACTGGGCTAGTTCCCGGAATTAAATCAATAGAAAACTCCACTTCTCTTTCCGGTGGTAATTCATTCACTTCTTCCGGAAAAACTTCTGGGAATTCACACACCACAGGTAATTCGCTACTCGCCACTTTTTCTTTCACATTCATCAATGCGAACAACATAAACACTGTTGCACCATCCTTGATAGCTTCACCCATTTGTCTAGCCGTCATCTCCAGATCATCAGAATGAACTTCTTCAGGAAAGATTACTGTCTTCGAAAAACAGTTGATGTGAACACGGTTAAATTCTAACCAGTTCATCCCCAGGATTACATCGAGTTGTTTCAATGGAAGGCACACTAAGTCCATCCCGAATTCCCTACCAAAAATATCAACCGGACGATTCAAGCATGCAGACGAAGTAGTTACTGACCCCGACGCTGGAGTATCAATAACCATACTTCCATTTATTTCAGATATTTCCAAATTCAACCTCTCAGCACAATCCAAAGAAATAAAAGAATGAGTTGCTCCAGTATCAATAATCGCAACTAAAGGTGTGCCATGAATAAAACACGTACCTTTAATTAGTCTATCCTCCGGAGTGGTTTTCGATCCAGACAAAGCAAAGACCTTCCCTCCAGCTTGGTTCTTCTTCGGTTTAGGACACTGTGGGCTAATGTGACCCTCCTCACCACAATTGTAACAAGTCACAATCTTCTTCTTACAATCAGCGGCAACATGCCCCACCTCTTCACACTTGAAGCACTTCTTCTGATTCAGCTTGCACTCATTCCTACGGTGCCCGACCTCACCACAGTTATAGCACCTGACAAAAGCCCTGGAGTCTCCCCCACTAGGCTTCTTCCAACCACCAGTCTTTGGATTACCTCTACCATATGGCTTACCCTTATCCATAGGCTTCTTCCCTTTCCTGTCAACTAACTCGCGAGAGTGAGATGACTTCAGCTTGAGATTATCTTCCTCGAAGATCCTACTACAGTCCACCAAGTCTACAAATCTCTGTATTCTCTGATATCGGATACCCTGCTTAATCTCATCGCGGAGATCGTTCTCGAACTTGACGCACTTCGAGAATTCACTAGCTTCATCATTGTTGTAGTGGACGTAGTACTTTGCCAACTCAACGAACTTCGAAGCGTACTCTGGTACTGTCATGCTACCTTGAACTAGTTCCAGAAATTCAATTTCCTTTCGACCCCTTACGTCTTCAGGAAAGTACCTTCTCAAAAACTCTCTCTTGAACACAGCCCAAGAAATAGCCACACCGTCAGCTTCCAGTTCAGTCCTGGTAGTCAGCCACCAGTCGTCAGCCTCTTCAGACAACATGTGAGTACCATACCTCACTTTCAGATCCTCAGCACAATCGATGACTCTGAAGATTCTCTCGATCTCCTTAAGCCACTTCTGAGCGCCTTCAGGATCATGCGTGCCCTTGAACAATGGAGGATTGTTCCTCTGAAAACTGTTCAGCTGCCTGTCAGCACCGATCGCAGCTCCATTGGCATTTCCTCCCAGCACACCAGCAATCATGCCCAGAGCCTCAGCGATAGCATCATCATTTCTTCCTCCTCTTCCAGCTATTGTTCTGCTTAAATCACAACCAATTTAATCAGAACAGAAGTATCGACAGTTAACTCTTACTAGTCGCATACACAGGAAAGCAAAACTGACACTAAGACTCTGGTCATAACAACCGACTATGCTCTGATACCACTATTGTAACACCCCTTACTAACCCCGCGGCAATTTAAAACAATTATTCAGAGTACATGAAATAAGGGTGCCACAATTCATAATAAATAAACATCATTCAGTCATGTCATGCATTCACTGAGGTAATCATCATAATTTAAAACGGTTCATGTTAACACAGCGGAAATTTATCAAAAACGGACTAAGTTTAACATCTTCAAAACTTATCCTTTAAATCATCAAAACATAACTAGAGTCATAATCATAAACTCTAAACAATCGCGTCCCCAGTGTTACAACTATCAGAGCATGACACCTGACGCTACTAAAACACTGACTCATGAGCTAATCCTCACCGAGTCGAACAGCCGCTATCCTCAATCTGAAAATGACAACATGTAAGGGCGAGTCTCATCATAATTAACAAATGTTATAAGGTTATAAAGTCATAACACATCACAGTTGTATCATTCACCCAATTGTTTCATAAACAGACATTCACAACAAGCAAACCAAAATCAATACATCATTAATATTTACAACACTGGAATACATCCAATCATGTTATAAATTATGCATATGTATGAACTGACACTATGCATGTGGTACCAATCATCATCAATGAACATGAATGAATGCAACATATATAACATACTTATACCATCATCATCATCAATCATCAACATCATCATCATCATCATTCAAGTATGTTCATATATATTAACATCATTCAATTACAATTCCATAATCATCATACACAAAACATACACGTATTTGCATCAATCTTCATACTCAACAAGAATAGCATACATGTATTTTCATCATTCTAAAAACCAATCAATCATCATCATATAGATTATCCTACAAGGTTCGTTTAGCTCAAAACGGCGCATCAAACGGACCAACGGTTAAAAAGTTATGCATCTTTGAACTTTTAAAATATCTCAAAACACCAACAGCACGCGGCGCCATCACCCGTTCGCAGCGCGCACTGAGCGTCCCAAAATTCATTGGCTCTCTGCCAAGCTGTTCGCGGCGCAAACATCCACACGCGGCGCGAAACCAAAAAAAAGTTACGCCTTCGCGGCGCGAACACAGGTACGCGGCGCGACCTGAGCGTATCACAACTTCCTGGCATTCTGCCCACCTGTTCGCGGCGCCACCCTGTGCACGCGGCGCGAACCGGTAAATTCAGAAACCCCAACCTGCAGAAAACAGCATTCTATGCATTCCAAACACACCCAAACCATACCAGTACGAATCTAGAGAAATAGAATGCACAAACAACACAAAATACGTCCCATAATACACCAATTACACACCAATTGAGACCATAACAACGCAGACATCATAGATTCAAACATAGAGATCAAACATCATACAATTGACTCAATCCCTAAACCTATCATATGACTCAATCGACCCGAATTCCACATCTATTCAGTATTATCAACCCCTAACCCGATAATAGATGATAATCAGATAAGTCCCCCTTACCTTAGACAAATTTCTTGATTCTTGGTCTCTCCCTCTATCGTTCTCCTTCACGTTCCTCGTTCCTCAGACTTCTGTTTTTTCACGTTCTTTCTTTCTTCCCAATTCCAATTATTTTATGAAAATAATAATAATATTAGTAAAGGGCCTTCCTATATCACACCCCCCCCCCTTTTACTATTTCTCACATGGCCCAAATGCCATAAACCATTATTTATTTATTTTCACAAAATCCTTAATAATTCTAATTATTAATTCAATATTCTTGATTAAATTAATATTAAAATTATACGGGCGTTACAAGAAGATATTTGATTGCGGCATGATCAGTATAACACACCACTTTAGAACCAATGAGGTAAGAACGAAACTTTTCCAATGCAAATACAATTGCGAGCAATTCTTTTTCGGTAGTGGCATAGTTAACCTGTGCCTCATTTAAAACTTTGCTCGCATAATGTATAGCATGAAATTGTTTGTTCTTCCTTTGGCCTAAGACCGCACCAACCGCATAGTCACTCGCATCGCACATGAGTTCAAACTCAAGCGACCAATTAGGAGCAACAATTATGGGTGTGGTGGACAAATTTGCTTTGAGTTCTAGGAAAGCTTTTAGACATGATTCATCAAAATTAAATTCCATACCTTTGTTGAGTAAATTACTCAAAGGCTTTGCGACCTTGGAGAAATCCTTGATGAATCTTCTATAGAACCCAGCATGTCCCAAAAAGCTCCTTATGCCTTTCACATTCACCGGTGGGGGAAGCTTTTCAATAACCTCGATTTTTGCCGGATCGACCTCAAGCCCCTTTGAAGATACCTTGTGGCCAAGAACAATCCCATCCGTTACCATGAAAGTGCACTTCTCCCAGTTGAGAACCAAATTTGTTTCAATACATCTTTCCATCACCACATCAAGATTTTTCAAGCACAAGTCAAATGACGACCCGTACACAGAAAAATCATCCATGAACACCTCGATGCTTTTCTCGATCAAATCTAAGAAGATAGCTTGCATGCACCTTTGAAATGTTGCGGGAGCATTACATAGTCCAAATGGCATTCTTCGGTATGCAAAAACGCCAAAAGGACATGTAAAGGCAGTTTTCTCGTGGTCTGCCGGATTCACTGATATTTGATTGTATCCTGAATAACCTTCCAGGAAACAATAGAAGTTTCTTCCGGCTAACCTCTCTAGCATTTGATCCATAAAAGGTAATGGAAAGTGATCTTTTCTTGTTGCTTGGTTCAACCTCCTATAATCAATACACATACGCCACCCGGTCACCGCTCTCAAAGGAATCAACTCGTTCTTCTCATTTCTCACAACCGTCAATCCACCCTTCTTAGGAACCACATGCACCGGACTCACCCATTCGCTATCGGAGATGGGATAAATCATCCCCGCCTCTAATAACTTCACAACCTCTTTTCTAACAACTTCTTTCATGGTTGGATTTAATCGCCTTTGAGGTTGTGCCACGGGCCGAAAATCATCTTCTAATATAATCTTATGCATACAATAGGCCGGACTAATACCCTTCAAGTCGGATAAAACCCATCCTATTTCTTCTTGATTCTTTGTCAATACTTCCTTCAATCGATGCTCTTCCTTGCTAGACAAACCGTTATTAATGATAACTGGCTTATTAGAATTGTCACCGAGAAACACGTATTTCAAGTGAGATGGTAACACATTCAACTCCACCTTTTGCTCTTCAACTTTAGGTTCATCCTTCAACTCTTCAATTTGAGTTTCAAATGGATTCATCTCATCACAAGCCTCTAAATTTCTCAAGCAATCTTCAATTTCTTTCTCTTGATCTTTGGTGAGAACTTCAAGAGCTTCCATTAAAGTCTTCTCAAGAGGATTCGACAAGTGCATTTGATTCTCCACTTTCATAATAGCCCTTTCGGTAGCATCGATTCTAAAACAATCATCATCATCACTCGGATGCTTGATGGCTTCAAAGAGATCAAGACATAACTCTTCATCTTGGTACCTTAATTTCATTAAGCCATCATCAATATCTATCATCATTCGGGCCGTCTTCATAAAAGGCCTTCCTAAGATCAATGGTATATCAGGATCTTCTTCCATGTCTATGACAACAAAATCAACAGGAAACCAAAATTTGTCAACCTTGACAAGCAAGTCTTCCGCAACTCCATGAGGATGAGCTGTGGATTTATCCGCTAATGATAACGTCATTTTAGTCGGCTTCAAGTCATTAATTCCTAACCTTCTCACCATAGAGAATGGGATCAAATTAATGCTAGAGCCGGTATCCACCAATCCTTTGCCTATTTGAACATTTCCAATAGACACCGACAAGGTTACCCGTCCAGGATCATTTGATTTAATCGGTGTAGTGCGTTGAATTAACGTATTACAACAAGAGCTCACAGTGACTACCTCCGGATCCAAGAATCTTCTCTTCTTAGTGATGATGTCTTTGATAAACTTAGAGTACATTGGCATTTGCTCTAATGCTTCGGAAAAAGGAACATTGATTTGCAACTTGCTAAAGATGTCCAAGAACCGAGCATAATGCTTTGCATCTTCTTTCTTTGACGGACCGGGAGGGTAAGGTAATTTCTTCACATGAATTGAGTTTTCTTTCATCTTCCCTTTTTCACTCACACTCAATTTTTTTCTCTCTTTTTCTACAACTTTCTCAAGAGTTTCTTTTTCCACTAATTCTTTCTCTTTCTCATTTTCAACTACATCACCCTCAACATTTTTTTCTACTTCGATCACCCTATCTTTTTCACTCTCAACAATTTCCTCCTCAACTATCTCTCCTACACCCATATCAATATTTCTACCGCTACGAGTTAGAATTGACTTACAATGCTCACGAGGATTTTCTTGTGTAGTAGCCGGAAAAGGACCTTTGTTTTGATCGGCAAGTTGCTTTGACAATTGCCCGACTTGAGTTTCAAGGTTCTTTATGGAGGCATCCGTACTCTTTTGGCTTGCAATTTGCAATTGCATGAATTGGCTAAGAGTGTCCTCGATTGAAAGCTTTATTTGTTGAGGTTGTTGATTGTAACCACCTTGATAAGGATTTTGACGATTCGATGGACCCGCATCCGGCCTCCATCCTTGATAACCTTGATTACCTCTTTGTTGGTAACCTTGGTTATTGTTGTAAGGTTGTTGTTGTCTCCCACCATAGCCTTGATTCGGATTTGCAACATAGTTCACCTCTTCACCCGGTGGAGGACAAAAACCAGTTTGATGGTCACCCCTACACAATTCACAACACATCACCTGTTGATTTTTAGAAGGGATCCCATGTATCTCTTTGATTTGCTGAGGGGGTTTTGACATTTGTTGAGTGAGCAATTCTACTTGTTGTGTCAATAACTTGTTTTGAGCAAGTATTGCATCACTAGTATTCAATTCAAGAACTCCAGGTTTTCTTTGCGATGCACTACAGTTGTGTTGCCCTTGATGATCATTCAAAGCCATCCTATCAATGATAGCAATTGCTTCAGCAGCTGTTTTTGACATCAACGAACCACCCGCAGTAGCATCTAAAAGAGTTTTTGGTTGAGGTTGGAGTCCATTCCTAAAGATATGGATTTGAGACAATTCATCAAACCCATGACCTTTGCATTTTCTAACCATGGACTTGAACCTCTCCCATGCTTCATTGAGAGATTCATTCGAACCTTGAGAGAACACCGCAATAGAAGTTTTCGCTTCCATGAACCTATTGTGAGGAAAGAACCGATCCAAGAACTTCTCTTCTAACTCGTTCCAATTTGTCATGACATTATTTGGTTGATCAAGGTACCATTCCTTAGCTTTTTCCAATTAAGGAATGAGGAAAGAGTCTCCTGAACACCTGTTCTTCTTCGGCTTCCGGAGCACCAATGGTTCCGGCGATCTCATAGAACTTTGTTAGATGAGTAAAAGGATCCTCGTGATCTGCTCCTGTGAAAGGATTCTGATAAAGTAATTGAAGTAACCCTGTTTTCATCTCGGAGTTTCTTCCATTGGCTTGATCACGAGCAAATTGTGCATTGAGTCGAGGGCTATTAACACAAGGCCCTCGAGCTGGAACATTAGGATCCACAGCCATTTCTTCCTCAACCAAGTTTTCAACCGGAATTGAAGAAGAAGATGCTTCTTGTTGTTGTCTTCTTTCCCTAGCTAGTTGTCTCCTCCTACGAGTTTTGCTATTCTCTCTACGAGCAGTCCTCTCAATCTCAGGATCAAAAAGGAGTTGATCTGCAGGTATACGTCCTCGCATAAACTGTAATCTGAAAAATTAACCAAGCAAATTAACAAACACAAGGAAAATAAATTTAGAAACAAGATATTAATTATAAGACTCAATACAAAACAAACTATTGCAATGCTTGCAATATCTAAACAACAATCCCCGACAACGGCGCCATTTTGTTGAAAGAGTATTGTGGTGTACTTTTCGTTTATATCGTATCCACAGGTATTATTGCGATATCACCGCCGTTCTATTGCCTATTTTGTCTTGAGTTAATGTTACTTTAGTTTTGAGTTTGCAAAAGTTCATTCAATCAATTTAGTAGCAAAGAGTAAATTAATGAAAGTTCTAAGTTAAAGAAAATGTATCAAGATTTGATTTCATCAACCTAAATTTGTATGTCTCCTTATAAATATATGTATATGAACTCGGTAACGATCAATATAATTACGTATCGACGCCTATATCGTCCGTGTCCGCAACGATATAGTTAGATTTACCGTATTGTTTAACCGACGATTTCTCCACCGTTTAAACAATACGAATAACGTTTTTAAAACCGATACTAAGTAAACATCAAATGCTAAATCCATGTCTGCAATTTATAGTTTGATAGATGATAAAGTTAAGTCTAGATACAAACATTGATGTCTCAAACACTTATACCAAAGAAAAGCTTTAATAAACAAACTAAACCATCTATATTGATCATCACTTGTTCATACATAGTATATTCACAAGAAAAACATAACAAAGGCTAGGAAGATTACATCTTATCTTGATACAAAAGAGATTTAGCTATCCATGAAAATGGTAGCTTGCTCAAGAAGGAAAGGATGAAGATCAACAAGCATCTACGGCGATTAATCGACGATCAAAGCTTCGAATCTCCAATTCTTCACTTGCTACAGTAGTTAGGGTTCCAAGAGCTCTTTTTAATGTCAAGAAGAAGAAATCAAATATCAGAATTACTCCTTATATAGTAAAACTGTTTTCTGTCCAGGGCGCGTCGCGCCCTCCAGCGCGCTTCGCGCAAATACACTTAAGGAATACAAACCGCCAATGAGCGCGACGCGCGCAATTCTCTGGTTTTGAAGCTCCAAAAATCTTGCCCAGGGCGCGACGCGCCCATATCTCCGCGCGGCGCGCGCTTGGTTCTGCCCAGCACTCTCCAATGAAGGCCAAAACAAGCTCCAAACTTCCAAAAAATGGCTAAAACCTACAAGATCACAACTAAAACACATATTATCAAATAAAAGAAAGCTTAAAATTATAAATTATAAATAATTATCTAAAACTTCAGGGAATTGTACGAATATCCGATAAAAACGGTCGAAAGGTGCCATTAATTAAACTAAATATTAACACAATTTGGCACCTAACAAAAAGACAAGATACATTCATTATTCAATAAACCTAAAAAAAAGAATCTTTACTTATAAATAAGGCGGAAGAGAATATATAATAAAAATGTATTCTTTTATATATATATATATATATATATATATATATATATATATATATATATATATATATATATATATATATATATATATATATATATATATATATATTCTTATATATTTTTATATACTATATATAAAAGAATACATTTTTATTATATACTATGGATAAGAATATATAGTATATAATAAAAATGTATTCTTTTATATATAGTATATAAAAATATATAAGAATATATATATATATATATATATATATATATATATATATATATATATATATATATATATATATATATATATATATATATATATATATATATATATATATCCTTATATATAGTATATAAAAATATATTATATATATATATATATCATTAAAAATGGTAAATAACTTTTTCAGTAAATAATATATATTCTTTTATTTTATATATCCTTATATATTGTATTCAATTAAAATATATAGTTTAAATATAATATATCATCATATATATATGTATTAATTTGTTTTTACCTAATATTTTAAATTAATAAAAAATTATAAAAGGTAAAAAAAATCAAAATTTGAAATTTAATGTTAATAAAGAAACAATTTTAATTATTTAAACAAGTTAAGTAAAAATATAATTGATAATTTGTTTTTTAAATTTAAAATAATAAAAACATATTTAAGTATATTATCCTTTTATTATAAAATATAAATTTTTCTCTTTTATAAATAAATCCTAATATCATCCATCAGTAGGGATGTCATCTTGTCTTGCCATCTGGTGTAGTTAGTTCCATCAAAACGATCCAATTTGACAAGATCCTGGTTCATAACTTTGATGCTTGAAACTGCAGCGTCGGAAGCCATTGAAGAATAAATACTTTTAAGATTGTTAGAAATATCGAAAAGATCAAAAGGATCCAGGCTGAATCGTGAATGGAGTCACTTTCCTTAAAAGTATTTCAAGCACTCTCTTAATTGTCTTAGAGTTTGGAAAGGAAGAATACCCAGGATAATGTCAGCCTTACTCGAGTCTGTACAAGACCGGTGAAGAACCCGAATGCAAGGAAGAGTGTCTAGAATAATGAAGAGGATTTATGATTTTGTGTGTTTCATTTTGGATTCATAAATGTGTATTTATAGGCCATGCATGTGTTGTTTCATAAGTTTGTAACTCTTGATGAAACAACACCTTTTCACCATATATTGCAATGGTTCATCTATAATGACACAAGGCACCCCTTCATGAAATATTGTAAATTTGAATTCAAAAACCAAATTTATGCAACAACCAAAAATCTATTTCCATTTTTTGTCACATTAGAACACACTATCACTACAAGAAAAATGCCCTTTGGTGACGGTCCTTTTTGAATGTTTTACCTACAGACAACAAAAACCGTCACTAATTCTTATTTTAATAGTTTTATTTATTCAACTTTATTTATCTTTATTATTATTATTATTTTAAACTCAGATCTCTCTCTTTTGACAAAATGCGAAAAACCTTCTCCAAACGCGCCACTCGTCTCTCTCTTTCTCGTGCCGACAAAACGCGAAGAACATTCACATAAGCGCTTTTCCAAACGCGCTTTTTTCTCAAATCGATTCTCACGGAAGTTCTCCAACGTTGCTTTTTCCTCAAATCATTCAATCGTTCGAACCCTAAAATCGTTCAATCGCTCGAACCCTAAAATTGTTCAATCGCTCAACCTCAAAATCCTTCAAATCGCGTAAACCTCAAAATTGCTCGTCCTTATTTCAATCTCAACTCTTTTAGCTTCAACCTAAATTACTTGAATCGTATCAATTGCTCAAACCTTAACAATCAGATCTGAGTCGTTTCAACATCAAAATCAATCATTTGAATTGCTCAATCATCAAATCTTTTGTGTGAGCTCTGTTTATCATATCATGCTATAGGATTTGTAGTTCAAATAATTCAATTTGATGTTTTTCATGCCTTTAAGGTCGAAGACATCGCCATTATATGCGCCTCGCCGTCACCGACACAAATCAGGTACTATAAACTTTTAAAACTAGTTTGAATGTATTTTTGAATGTTTATCTGACTATTGATTTCATCTAAATTTTTTTGTTTTTGTCACTAATTTATACTTGTTATTGAATTTGAGTTCATGGTTATGCGTTAGTTTTGTCATGCCGAGGAAGACCGTTGTTATTTTTCTAGTTGTGTATTCATTTATTGTTGGTAATTACTTGCATTCACCAATTTCGGTTTCCAATTGCATGTGTATTTACTAAGGAAATGGTTGTTGCTGCTTTCACTATCAATGTAGTTGATGACCCCTGCACTTTGAGTAAAGTGTTGTACTTGAGACCCCTTGGAAATGTTTATGAGTGGAATCTAGATTTTGTATATTTACGTAAAGTTACGTAGCAGTAAATTCATTTCAACAGTACCTATATAATAGTGGAATCTAGATTTTGTTACTTGAGTATGTCTAAAGTTACATTTTCTCCTTCCGCGGAAGCAAAGATCCATTCACGACGGAGACAAATCCAATGCAATTCTCCATTCATAGTTTCAACTCAGCACAACTTACAATACCTACAACTATCTAGTAAATCAATTTTATTCTAAATATGGTTTGGAGTTTGACAAGTCTTGGTTTTTGGTATTGTTCTTTCTATTATGCAGGCAATTGGCACAATCAACATGGCTACTGAGTTAATACAAAAGTTGAGCATTTTTTCCATTGGAGGTTAGTATTTCTAAAATTTCAGATTGGTTCTCATTGGATACAATTGTAACTAAACTACTCACTTGTTTCTGGTCTTTTTCAGAGCCACAAAAGTTTTCAAAAGATGGTTACGAAGAACTGATGCAAGTGAGTCATCTTGCTCATGCTATGCTTTCAATACTTCTTTTTTCATCTCTTATTAGGTGCTCTCCTAGTCGAATTCTGAAATTTCAATACTACTCACTTCTTTTGTCATTGAATTTTGGTTCTTTTTTCATCTATTTTGTGCAGGCACTTTGTCCCCAATTTAAATATGGGCGCTCGAATCATTGAATGTTTGAGGAAGCACACAAAGTAACAATCTTTATTCGCTGATTTAAATTCTTTTATACATAGTTTCTTTTCTCTTTTTTGAGTTAATAGTGATTAACCCTTGTATGACATATTTAAATGTAACTTATGATACTTTACTATTAGAATTTAGAGGGTTTTGATTGTTCTGCTGCAAGTTCTTGTCAGTCTTTGTATGCTTCTTTAAATTGTGAGTGATGACTTGTTTGACTGCATCTTGCAGATTATTTAGTCTTGAAGTTTCAGCCATCTTCAACCCTTTTTCATTCCCGAACCTTGCCTTTGTTCTATACTACCTTGTGTAGCTAAACTCGAGCTCTCAATCACTACTGCATGATGACTGTCATGTAAGATGCTGCACAGGTTACTCTGCTCAAACTAGAATTTATGTACCATTACTATATTTGCACTATCTTAAGAAGTTCTTTAAAAACACAAATCGAATCGCATTTCTCCCAGAGAATCAAATCAAAGAAGAAAATGAACTTGAACACAAGCAGTGAGGTCGAAACTCATACCAAGCTTGACAAACTCTGTAACTTCGACAAAAAGGCCTCTTTGATCTCAGTCATCCTCTCGTTAACCGCATCGCCGAAAGCTTCGTGAAAGCCGCCGGAATCGGAGCCGCTCAAGCCGTTTCTCGCGATGCTTATTTCTCAGCCATTGGCGATTTCTTAACACTTCCTCATCTTAATTCATTTCATAATTTCTATTATATTGATCATACATAACTTGCATGCAAGCTTGCTTCATTGTTATTATTGTAATGTGTTGTTTTTAGGTACCAGAACCGATAACAATGGCGTTAAAGCTTCTTCGGATGGATCAGCCGCTGGAAAATGCCGTTTGCCGGGACTTAGAGGTATACATCCATCATCTATGCCACACTCATTTGTTAGGGTTTATGTAAGTTGGGAAAATATTAACATAACTTTTTGGTTTTGTGTATTTAGGAGAGACCAGTAACAAATCTCTTGAGGCTATGGTGAGTTGGTTACACTTCTCCCTCTAAATTAAGCATGTTGGCTTTATATAGTGGTGAGCAAACAACTGAACTTGACACGTTTGATATAATGCCACAATTAAGATGAGTCTTATATCATATTAATTGAGTGGTGTTTTCTGTTAATTGTGTTGTTTTTTTTTCTTTCATTATCAGGTGATTAATGCCGGGAAAAGGGTGCAGTTACCGTGCATAGATAAAAATCTATGTACCATGCATAGATTATTATGGACCCTTAGATCATTGGAACAAATTCTAGATATCAATTGTTATTACTCAATACTCAATACTCACCACTCAATGTTCAATACTCAATACTCAATACTGGATTAAAAACATGATCCGATGACTTATGTAGGCTTATGCATGGTGCATAAGGAAAATCCTTATGCATATTAGCCAAAGCCCCGGGAAAGAGTCCTTACAATGGGGTAATGAAATATTCCCTTTCCTTACATTATACATATATGCTTCATTTTGTCAATTTTCAATGATTAATAGTAACTTTTAGTGATTTTACTGTCTATCATTTTTGTTAAGAGTCTTGTATCAATGAAATATGGTCTGGAAATATGTCTACATGTGGGGATAATTTTTACGGTTTTGAAAAGTTATGTTAAGCTGAACCTCATTTCTAAGAATTTTCCTTTTCTAATTGCTCTTGTTTGTGTTAATTCTAAATTCTAAATCGCATATTATCTGATGATTATGAAATTGGAAATAGTAAACATTTTTGGAGACAAAATTATTTCCTTTTGTGAACATGAAATTTAACCCTTAGATATTATTTTGAATCGCAGGAGTGGCTGCAGGATTATATTTAGGTCTAACATATGGGTTGAAGGAGG
This sequence comes from Vicia villosa, assembly GCF_029867415.1. Classification (NCBI taxonomy): domain Eukaryota; kingdom Viridiplantae; phylum Streptophyta; class Magnoliopsida; order Fabales; family Fabaceae; genus Vicia; species Vicia villosa. Next base: position 250,348 of record NW_026704948.1, read on the forward strand.
CTCGCGGAGCTCATGACTGGGTAGTTAACGTACTTCTTGCATATGCCTCTGTTTCAGGAAAATCTTGGTCGCATTCGTAAGACTCTCGCTGACTTCACCAGCTTGAATCACTGAGTAGTTAACGTACTATTTCTGTCGGGTGGACTCCATCAATGCTTTCGAGCCTGATGGTTACATATCCTCTTGATTATGTTGAACCTTTGGGAAAAGCTTGTGCTTCTGGGTTTACACTAAATAAAGCTGGTGCTTCTGGTGCTTCTGGTACTTCGGGTGGACCGTTTCCCGTGGGTTTAAACTAAATAAAGCTGGTGCTTCTGGTGCTTATGTTGAATCCTCTTGAATATTTTACTTGGTCATTGATTAGATTCATACAAAATAGTGGTCTTTCTAGTTATACTTATTCAAACAGAAAATAAGAAAATGTAGTTGAAATTCTTTGTTACTATATTGAAATATTTGAATTTAATTGAAATTGATATAATAGTTTAATTTTAATATTAAGTTAATTTGTCATATTTGAATTGAAATAATAGAAAATGTATTGTAAAATTTTCTACCGAGTAATTGAATTTTAATATTATATTCTTCAATTATAAAAAAAAATTAATTTATAATTTTATTATATTTTCGTAAACTAAAAAATATTTGGATTGCTGAGGTGAGGGTCCTGGTTTATGAGGTGCTTGATCACCAGGATGCTCAGGAAGCTGGTGATTTGGTTCTTGTTGGATTTCGGGGAACTGCTCCCTTTCCTCCGGGGGAGGCAAGGGAGGAGAGTGAGGGAAAAGAGTAAGAATCGTCTGATAAATCAGATCTATTCCCGTCGGCGCAAGCTTTGCGAACCAAAAAAGCTTGCCGATGAAACCCGTTCCCTCGTGCTTCCATTAATGACAGATACATCAGTAGAGGTCGGCCAAGCATGATCAAGGTAGGTGAGCCCTTCCCGCTAACCAATGGCATGAATCACCGAACCTGCACTCAGGAATAGTAATGCTTTGAAAAAGGCGTGATGGACTCCCCTAAGACCTCTGTCTGGCCTAGGGAACTTATCTAAGCTCGAGAGCTCCTGTCTCCTCACAGCGTAAGCGGCTCACCTCTCCCTCACTGTAGTTCTTTACCCCAAACCAGTTCGTTGACTTTGAAAGAATTCAAGCTAGTAATCTGGTCGAGGCAGAATCGGGATGAGAAGGTTCCCCAATAGGGGGGCAAAGCCCGTTCATACTTTCTTCCAAACCTGTATATAGAGTCGAGTGCCTGTCTGTGATTTGGATATTATCCCGTCTTCCCTGCCGAGCAATCCCTCTCTCTTTACCTGCTACTGTTCTCAGGCTTCCTTTCTAACAGCAAACAAATAGGCCAGAGATAAGTGTGCCTTTCATTTGATCAATAGAACAGGAAGAGGAGTCAAGTCGGAAGGAGAGGTCGTTTCCGATTCTGGCGGATCGAAGCCAGGAGGGGGGGGCTGCCTTTTCAATCAATCTCCGGCCGCTCAGTGCCGCTATTGGCCCCATCGTCTCCACCCCGTAGGAACTACGAGATCACCCCAAGGACGCCTTCGGCATCCAGGGGTCGCGGGTATGGCAGAAGAAGAAAGAATCAGTAATAAATACGACTAGACTTTCTTGAAGTCTTGCTCGTCTCTTTCATTGACCTGGAAAGGATTTTATGTGATAGGAGTAACTTTAGTACCTAGGACTACTCTCCCAGGACGCCAAACATACATGGAAAGTCTCAACTTTGACTCACAAGCGCCCATCTTACTTAAGATTTTCGAAATAGGAGGAAGGGGCAATGTCAATTGAATAAGCGTTTCAAAGAGAAGGCAACTCCTCCTCTCTGAGAAGAGGACACTGACTTAGTTCAGTGTAACAACAAAAGAAAGGACCCTGAACTCTCCGGGATACAGTCCCTTCAAAAAAATTTTATTCCAGGAAGCCCGGAATTCAACTGGCAGATTTTAGTAGTAGGCGGCATCCCCGCTTAGTTTTGAGTAGGTGGAACCATTCTGTTTTGGTTCTTCTCCACATTCTTACCGGGTGGATTGGAAGAAGGAGTTTTAACCCAAATGAGTTATAGTTCCTCCGAACCGTGTCATTCTCGAAGTATGGCACAACACTCTGTCGAAAACACGAGGCGGGAGTGCGTCGAAGCATGAATTGACCTAGCGACGTGAACCTTGGGTGAGGTGTAGTGCATTAGCCGAGATAGGGGCGACAAAGCGAGGGGTTTGAGCCTTTCTGTGAAAAAGAAAGTCTATTTTTAAAAGTTCTGTTAGGTTCTTAGTAGCAATAGGTGACCTTATACCAAGGTCTCCATTCCTACGGCGGTTTTGTCAATGAACGCGTCTCGGGCCGGATTGACTAACCTAACCCTTAATTAAGTGGGCTTTGCCGTAGTTGGGTGCTCTGCTTTAGTGTGATTGACGAAGGCTAGGCTAGCTCTGCCTGTATTTCACGAAAACCAAGATCAGCCTGGTCCATCCATTCTTCCATTCGTCAGTATCGTCAAAGCAGCTGAACTCAATCCCGATGGCTACCAGTCCGATCCGTCCGGAACTCTCATCTCTTTTTAGATTAACGAATAGGGCTGAAACCCTTAAAATGATTCAATTTTGAATTTGATAAGCATGTGATTCGCATCTTGGTCTTCCAGCCTCGATGAAAGCCCCCTGATTAGGTAGGGGGCAAAAGCACGACAAGCAGATCCCCTCCAATCTTCCTTTAATGGAGATATTCTAAAATGTCACTTCCGGTAAGAAAGGGCGCTTTGCCCCTATTCATTCTCTAAAGTAAAGGTATCGACAGAAAGAAGTCCCTAGCTTCAGAAGTGGCAGCAGTGCAGCTTCTTCAATAAACGCTGGTTCTTCGATCAAGTTTTGAATGACTTTCTAGTCAGATCGTTCCTGCGTTTCGGATATGAAGTCAAGATCACTAGCAGTTCCTTTTCGGGCGGCTGTAGAACGGACGACCGCCTATAGGTGGTAGGGTAGGGGGCTGGCCGGCTGCTCAAGCGTCTTTTCCAAGAAAGACAAAGACTTGATTTGTCCCACCTGGGGATCTGACCCCCTGCAGCAAGAAGCCATAAAAGAGGCAATCCCATAGATATGGGAAAAAGGGTTCCTTTACTTAGGGCTTTAAGCCCTTCTTGCCCTAAGTCTAATCCCTAATCATGCGCAACACATGGACTTTAAGTCCTGCTTTTTTTTTAACTAAAGTTAAATCGCTCTTACTGTGTAAATCTTTCTACTTCCTCTCCTTATAAACCAGGGGCACTTACTTTCATTCCCGAAGGCTAGGCAGCAAATGCGTTTGATTCAAATAACTGCGCTTAGCCCCCCCCGCTCATGAAACGGCTATGCTGCAATGGATGGCAGAGGGTCAGGGAACCGTGCATTCCTCCCGGGCTGGGCTCAGGGACTGCAATTAGCCGCTTCCTCAGTAGTCGTCAGCTCGTTCTTGACAGATCCGATCGGGTGTTCATAATTTGGAGTAAAAGGATTTAAACCTTTGCATGTCGGTACCAAAAATACCTCGTCCAAGGGGCTTCATAAATAAGCTCTACCAAGGATTGCCAAGCATTGGGTACTGACTTTCCTCCTCCCTTTTTAGCTCATAGTTCAATTGGACATGTAGGTTATATTCGTACTGGGTTCTCATGTGGAACCACGAAGCAAGCCAAGCTTTTGGATTAAGTGAAGGCGTGAGGTATCGAACACATCTCAGCTGGTGGAAGTAGAGTGGCTATTGCTCCTGACCATTCAAAGTAGTCATGCTTCGACTAAGTGCTCCAAGCTCTGCCCCGCCATAGCTCTTCACAGCACTTCTTCCCTGACGGCTAAAAGTAAGCCGCTAGTTAAACTTAACGCGGGAAGCGCAACTACCAGAAACGGCCACTACCCAAGCTAATGATAGAGGCAAGAAGACTTTCCGGCCAAGTCCCATTAATTGATCATAACGATATCGTGGAAATGCTGCGGATCCTGGAACGAAATGATAAATTTCAATAGGCTTTTCTTTTGTACTCGAGAATTCAGCTCAGTCTAGTCTGAGGAGATGGGAACAAAATCTGTAGGTAAAAATAGAAATATTTATAACACTAACCTATGATATAGTGACATTCAGGTAAATATTTGCCCGTAGCTAAAAGCTATCGTGACACTTGTTATACCGTAGCACTACACCCCCTTATAATTGACGCTAAGGGCAGACGTCACTCAATGTCTCCAAGACTTTTACCTACGGATTATACTTTTACTGACACTTTTTGAGTGTCACAAGAAGTCAATTTTCTTGTAGTGTATGGTTATTATTGTTTTATAATTTTCAACAAAAATCACTTGTAGTGAGGTAACATTTCCAATCAATATCTTCTCTACAAAAATTGTAACAACGACGTAAAGCCTTGTAACCAAAAACTGGATATATACCTTTATTGGTATGATACCATGTTAGAATTGTGTTCGGGTTTAACTAGTTAAAACAAAACCACCTAATAAGTTGAGAACTTCTATCACTTACAAACACATATGCTCAAATCATCTATTGTTCACTTAGAAACACATGCTCAAACCATTTAGTGTTTGATGTGGTAAACTTAATAAAGGTTTTAAATATAGAGCAATAAAAGAGTAATACAGAAAAAAGAATTAGAAGTGTAGGTAAAACATCATTTTTAAAATTAGAAATCACTTTTGATAGTGTTTTTGATGTCAAGGCTGGTGTTTTCTATTTTGATTGACGGGATTTTGATGTCATGTTTCTTTGCTTTGTTTTTTTATTTTTATTTTTTTGTCGACTAGTATCTCTGTAGTTTGTCTTCCTAACCCATATGACTATCCTCTTCAATTACTTAAACTCTTAGGCTTACTTGTCTTCCTTATTTATATATTTCATTTTTTATAAATTTTTATTATATATAATTGTTATATATATTTATTATATATTCTTATTATATATCTTTTTATATCTATATTCTTATTAAATATTTTTACTATATATATTCTTATTATATTTTTTTATATGTGTTATATATTATTTATATATATTCTTATATATTTTTTATATATATCATTTATTATATATCCTTTTATTTTCAAAAATATATATAAGGATATATATATATATATATATATATATATATATATATATATATATATATATATATATATATATATATATATATATATATATATATATATATATATCCTTTTATTTCTATATTTCTTTATTGTATATCATTTTATGTCCTTTTATTTTAAATATTTTTACCACATATCTTTTAGTACACATATCCTTACTATAAATCCCTTTATCCATATATTGTTTTATATGTCTTTATATACATTATTAACAAAAATATTTTTTTACTTAATTTAAAATGCTAACTATTTAAAAAAATGTATATAAATTGAAAAAATATTCTTATGTGGTATAATGTCAAAAAATTGGAATATACTTTTAATAAGTAAATAATTTTTATAATTAAAACAAGGGAAATAAAAACTTATATGTTATATTTTTTTTTTAATATGAGATAATAAAAAATATTTAATGATACTTTTGTCTTTTAATTATAAAATATAGTTTTTTCTTCTCAATTTTAAATAAATTCTAATTTCCTCCTTCTACAATTCTCTCATTCTGTTTTTCTTATTGTTGCACGAATTTCTATTGGTAAGAAGAATCCTTCTTTTCATTTCCTCGTCGTCTCCTTTTAGGGTGTGTTTGGTTCGGGGTAGATGGAGGGGAGGGGAGGGGAGGGGAGGGAATATTTCTAATTAAATGTGTTTGGTTCAAATTTTATGAGGGAAGGGGAGGGGAGCAAAATCCCTCCAAAACACACTTTTTGCTTCCCCCCAAATCGGGGGGATTTGGAGGGGGAGGGGAGGGAATCTGAAGATTGATATTTTAAAACTTATTATAATTACTATAATATCCTTAGTTTTATTTTAATATTTCAAAATTATTCATTTTCTTTTGTATTATTACTCTCTTTTGTGTGATTTTTCTTGATTGCTTCTATCAACTTATTATAATTATTCTCCATCTTCAAATTATTTTAAATTTTTTGTCCTTAATATAAATCATAACCATTGTACTTTTTTGATTTTTTTATAACTCTTTTATGTTTATTTATATTTTTTCTAATTTTGTTATGTATCCTATCATATTTTCTTTTATATCAAATTTTAAATCTTTCATTTTAATTTATTTATTTATTTTATTAAAGCATTCAAACTATTTATATTTAATAATAAATTATTTTATGTATTTGACGTGTTAAATAATTCATTACGATTTAAAAGTTGTTATCAACATATAGTTTAATTTGTTTTTGAACATTTTATTCGAATTGAGTGAACTCAATTTTTTAACATTATGTAGTAAATTATAACTTTTTAGTCACTATTAGAAATTTTACTAACAAAAAAATATGTATAAAATTTTCAAATTTGAATATCATATTGTATTACTTATATAAGATAATAAAGATAAAAATGTAAATTATTGATAAAATCCCTCCCCTCCCCTCCTGAACCAAACATATTTTTAATTAAAATCCCTCCCCTCCCCTTGTTTGAACCAAACACCTATCTGATTAAAAAATCCCCTCACCTCCCCTCCCCTTCTCTCCCCTCTATTAAAACCCCTCCCCTCCCCTCCCCTCCCCCTCATTTGAACCAAACAGACCCTTAATTCTCTTTATTTTTTTTTTGTTTTGTAAAAGTTTGGTTGGTTTTATTTGATCTTTGGTAATCAATTGAAGCTGAGAAGTAGCAAAGGTTTATCATGTATATATCTACAGGAAATTTGCAAATTCAATTATCAAGAGGGTATCAAGAAGGTATGTAAAAAAAATTCAATATTTTAAACGGTGGTAAAATGATGGTCGTTTTTGAATTAGACAGTAAAATGTTAGTAGTTTTTAAACCGAATACTAATTAGATAGTAATATGATAGTCTTTTTGGTTTTTAGATGAAATAACTTACTTGCTTGATTTATTGATTGTAGATGTTTTAATACAGACCTGAATATTAGGTTATTATCTTGAGCATTACAACATAGATAAACTAATATCTCTAAGGTTATACTCGTGCATTTTGAATGTTGGTAATATTTAATTTCATTCTCAACCTTTGTTTATGAGCATAATCAGTATAATTTTAACAATCGTCTATCTTATTTTTCTCAATAATATACGTTTGAATTAGATTTTATTATTATGTTTAGGGATAATCTTGATTAATATTTATGGTGAAATTAGGGTAAATTTATAATTGAACCATGAGGTATGATATCTTATTAGATAACTTTTTATTGAAAGGAGGGTAAAGTTAACCTATTCTTTTAGGTGAATATAAGTTTTCATCTTAATATACTGCTTTTATTCATTTAAAAAAAATTATATTTTAGATTTTCTTTTAGTATTTTATATTGTTTTCGTTTGCCTTCATTGCTTCATACACTGCTACATTTAAAATAAACATTCTCATCTCAGAACATATTGAGCTAAATAAAGCTCTATAATTTAGGGAAGAAATTGTTAACTAAATTCCTTGAAATCTAGAATATATATATATATATATATATATATATATATATATATATATATATATATATATATATATATATATATATATATATATATATATATATATATATTAAATTTAAGTGTATATGATTGTATAAATTCTTAATTAATTAATATCTTTTTATTATATTTCTTAGATGGAATCATATCTATGAATTCAAACTAAGGATGAGGAGTCGGTGGCTAAGTCTTGTCCGATGATTTATCTTAACAAACCTACCCTTATAATTTTATGATTATGTGTCTGTATGTTTGCTTGTCTTCATTATTATTTGTTATATTTTCATTTTTATTTATTTAATTTTTTCTTTTGTTATTATTTTCATATTGTTGGTGTGGGATTTTCAAAAAAAAAGAAAGAAAAGTTCTACACCCGAGCTTAGAGAAAATTATGTTTACATTGGTGGTTGCATATTGTTAATTTTATTGATGTTTGTCTCGTTGTATTAGCACAAAGACCCCATCTAGAGTAGATCTTTTTGAGGAAGTTATTGTGTAATGATTATTTAATATAACAACAATATTTTCAAATAGGATATGTGACTCTAGGGCCTTTTTACATAAAACCCTTTGGTCTTTGGTTAGTATGGGCCTGCGAGATGTTTGCCTCGTTGGGTTAATGCAAGAATATGATCTAGATGATGTTCTTTTAAACTTATTGTTGTCTAATAAGTTTTTGTTATGGCGGCAATATTTTGAAATAGGAATCATGACTCTAGAAATCTAAAAAAAAAACTTAGAGCCCACCTCGTGAGGGGGATTGGGTAGCAAAACTTTTAACTATCCTCATGTATGGAGCCTTTTCAAATTAGGTGTTCTTATATCTCTCATTATTCCTAAACTTTTTTGAGTTTTCCTAGGTCTGTCATTACCTCAAAACCGCATGTACATTGCATCTCCATAAAAAAACCCTTTTTTTTAATAAGCAATTGAATATAAGAAATCGCACTAGGGGTGCAACCCTTACAACAAAATCACCCTAAGTTGGTGAATTACAAAGCAATGGTAGTTTATACCAATCATAAAAAATGATCCTACGCGAGGATTCCCTACTACTCACCCATCGCCAAGAAAAAAATAAAATGTTTGATATCACCTCATCATGACAAAAAGAACCGCTATCGAAAATAATAGTGTTTCGCATCTTCCAAATACACCAAATTAAGGCTATCCATATAGTGTTTTGGATAGCTTTAATGTTGTTGTTGGACACCTTTTCTTGAATACTCCCGAAGCTCTTGAATTCCTCTTGAGACAAAATGATGCCATTACCCAACCACTCATATATTCTAGTCCAAATCGCCTTTGTTACTTGGCATTGAAAGAAAAGATGATCCAAAGATTCCGGATAGATAGAACAAAAAGGGCAATCAACGGTAGATATGATAGACACACCTCTATTGACAAGAAGATCTTTGAGCGGTAGTCTTTTAATGAGAAATCTCCATGCAAAAATCTTGATCTTTGTCGGGATGGTTGTCTTCCATATGGCATCCAATAACTTGATAGTGGAGTTAGGCCAAGCTACTTCTTTAGCACTATCCAACATGTGCGAGACACTAGACACCGTGAAATCTCCGTTATCCGTGAGAGTCCAATGATAATCGTCCTTAGCCGAAGGATCCAAAACTACTCCTTGAAGAAGCTCCTTTAAATCCCTAATCTCTTCACCAATGGCCTTGGCCGATGCGGACAAGGTGGTTAAAGAAGCGTTCGGAATCAAGTGAATCAAAACCTCATCTCCAAAGATGTTTTCCCAATTCCACAAGCTTTCACCAATGTTCGCACCAAGGATGTCGCTCACCACGCATAATTTGTTGGTCGTACGATCAAACAAGTGCGGAAATGAAACACTAAGCGGTTGATCGTCCAACCAACAACTATGCCAAAAGAGAATGTTGTTACCTTGCTTTAGATCATATTTAATCCAATTGATGAACCCTTCTCCCGAATCATACTCTTTAGCATCATTAAGAACAATATCTCTCCACCATCTAGAATCTTCCCGCTTTAAAAGATCCTTGGTAGATGCCAACGCTTTTATCTTCGGATTGTGATATCTCAAACAAAGAAAATTACTCCATATAGCCTTATCCTCCTTTAGAATTCTCCACTTCCATTTAAGAAGAAGAGATTTGTTCATTTCACCCACATCTCTAATGCCTAACCCTCCTTTTCCTTTGGATTTGCAAATATTCTCCCACTTTACCCAATGGATGCACTTTGTCTTCACATTCCCACACCACAAAAAATTACTTAGAATGCTTCTTATCGCTTGGAGAGTTTTGCTCGGAGCTTTATAGAACGAAAGAGTAAAAATAGGGATTGCATATTAAGTACGGATCCGATTAAAGTCACCCTCCCTCCTATGGATATGTTCCTCCCCTTCCACTTAGACAATCTAGATTTGATGTTGTCAATTACCTCTTGCCACACCTTTTTCTTGTAAGCACCTTCACCCACCCAAATGCCAAGGAATTTAAACGGAAAACAACCTTTTTTGCAAGCAAGAAAGGTTGTGGCGGACTTGATGTACCACTCCCCAATGTTAATTCCAAAGAAATTACTTTTATGAAAGTTAATCTTCAATCCGGAAACCAATTCAAAACCTCTTAACAACATTTTTAAACTCCAAAGATTATCATAAGAAGGTTCTCCTAGAATGATGGTATCGTCCGCAAATTGTAAAATGTCTACAAAATCATTTGCACCATACTTGAAAGGTTTAAATTCCCCCACCTCCACCGCTTTCTTTGTTAAAGCGGTTAAACCTTCCATAGCTAGGACGAATAAAAAAGGTGATATGGGATCACCTTGTCGTAAGCCTCTTTGAACCTTGAACTCTTTTGTCGCGCTTCCGTTTATCAAAACGGACATGTGATTGGAAAAGATACAAGACTCCATCCATTTCATCCATCTTTTGCCAAATCCCATTCTCATCAAAATCCACCTTAGGTAATTCCAAGAAATCGAGTCATACGCCTTTTCAAAATCCACTTTAAGTAATAAGCACCCCCTCTTCTTCTTTTTTGCCCAATCAAGAATTTCATTTACCATAAGAACCCCATCCATCATACTTCTTCCCGGAACAAAGCGGTTTGATTGATCGAAACCAACTTATCCACCACTCCTTTCATTCTCGCCGCTAACATCTTTGATATAATCTTATAAATACTCCCCACTAGACAAATTGGCCGGTAATCAAACAAATCTTGTGGATTCTTCTTTTTAGGAATAAGAGCAAGGAAGGATGAAGTGACGGATTTAACAAGAGTACCTTTATGATAGAAGTCATTGCAACATTTCAACACGTCTCCTTTAACTAAAGACCAATACTTCTTGTAGAACTCCAAAGAAAATCCATCCGGCCCCGGGCTTTTGTTCCCATCACATGACCAAATAGCTTCCTTCACTTCATCTTCCTTAAAGAATTTCTCTAAGGCCAATGATTCTTCCGTCGATAAAGAGTTAAGATTGATCCCACTAAGCTCCGGCCTACATGAACTTTCTTCTTTGAATAGGTTTTCGAAATGCTTATGTGTGAACTCTTTAATGTCTTCTACTCCTTCCAAACTTCCCTCCTTAGTGGCAATGGAACACAAGGAGCTTCTTCTTCTTCTATCTTTTAAGGAGTTGTGAAAATAACGAGTGTTATCATCACCTTCGGAAAGCCATAATTGTCTCGACTTCAATCTAAGCAAGCCTTCTCTCTTATTAATGTTTTCCCAAAATTCCTCCGCCACTTTGATTCTTTTACCAACAACATCCTCCGGAACATTACCTGCAAAATGAACAAACACGTTATCTAAAGAATGCAACTCTTTCCCATCGTTGTTGATTTTGAGATCTATCCACCCATAAACATTCTTGTTCCACCAAGTTAATCGGTTTTTGAGAATTTTCAACTTTTCAACCAAGCAATAATCTCCTCTTCCTTTGATAACCATCTTCTTCCACTCCTCCTCCACAAAGGTATCCAAGTCCTCATGTTTCAACCACATATTGTTGAACTTGAAAGGTTTGGGACCCCAATCCTTTCTATTGTCTTTCAACCAAATGGGAGCATGATCGGACACATCCCTCTCACCAATATATTGACCCTCCACCTTCCAATCATCTATTAAACAATCTGATAATAGGAATCTATCAATCCTACTCATGCATTTACCATTGCCCCTAATCCAAGTAAACTTTCCTCCTATAGTAGGAAGATCCACCAACTCCATGTTCTCTATGAAATCTTTAAAGCTCGATATCTCCCTCCTATAGCTACGCATGGATAAACCAATTCTTTCTTCTAGAGAGGTGATAGAATTGAAGTCTCCTCCAATGCACCAAGAACCTTTAGAGTTGTTGTTTTTGAATTCACATAACCTCTCCCATGACCTAATCCTCGTGGTTATATCGCAAGAAGCGTAAACATTCACAAAGTAAATTAATTTTCCTTCCTTCTCCACACATAGACCTAAGAAACCTTCGCCACGAAAACAAAAGACTAGGTTGAAGATATCCTTTTTCCACATCGTTAGAATGCCTCCCGACGCCCCGTTGGCATCCAAATGCAACCACTCCACTTGATTATCTCCCCACAATTCTTTTACAACACTAAACTCTATGCCACTTAACTTTGTCTCTTGGATAAAACAAATGTCAACATCCCCTTTTTGTATGTGATAGCCAACTCTCTTCCTCTTGGCTCGACTTCCTCCTCCTCTTAAATTTAAGGAAAAAATAATCATGGTGATGATCGAAAATTGTTCCCCAACTTCACTACTTCTCCTTTGGTGTCCCTATGTTCCATTTCTTTCACTTTAGCTATTGGGTCAAAAGAGTCGGAAGTGTTCTTGATACCCAATTTAACCATTGAATTCCACAACCCTTCCGCCGCCTTGTTCAGCACCCCATTCGTGATTCTTTTGTTGCAATTTGAGATATCGTTACTTGAAATTGAATCACAAGTTAAAGGTAATCCTCCTGACAAATAATTCGGCTTCAAAAAGAGGTTGTTCATGTTTAAAATTGGAGAGGCTCCTTCCAAACAGGATTCCCTCCCTTCTTGTAACCGCAGCTCAACTGGATAAATGAATTTTTCGGCTTGTCCCCCTATGTCTAACACCTCTCTAATTTTCTTCCTTTCCTTTTTACAATTCTTCACCCTCTGACAATGCTCATCAAAGCATAAAATCTGTTTTCCTTTGTTCACATGATCCTTCTTTTTGAAATTTTTGATTGCTTTCTTTATGGGCACTACGAAATTTTTAGGAGCTTTTGTGTTGTTTTTGACTGGTTGGGATCGCCCTTGCATGCATGCACTATCCACTCCCAATAAACTCTTTGGGTCATTGTCTCCCTGGCCCATATTTAACGAATGAACACAAGCCTCCTCTAAGGCTATTTCCGTAAATAGCGCATCATTATTAGTCATGTTGCTCTTTAAATTTGGGCCCACTCCGTTTGCCATTACATTCGACTTGTGGCTCTCAATTGTCGGCATATTTGAAAAAGTCTTTGCCTCGTCAGCAGAATGATTAATGGTTTTATTAAATTGATTATTTAAAACAATTAATCCTCCTGGTCCCACCCAATCAACAACTTTATTAAGATGGCAACCTTCCTTTTCCCCAAACGAAGATTCAAAGTTCTCCTTCTCTCTGCTCAAAAAATTCACCGAAAAAAAGAATCTGGAGAGCTGATCTTGTCCGATGGGCTAGTAGATTTTTCCTTTAACAGCTCTCCGCCTTTAATGTTTGCAGCTATAACACTCTTTCTCTGATCACCGTCTCTCTCCAATTGCAGGTTAGGCACTCTGTAGTCAACATCACATTTAATAACTTGGTTCAGATTCCCAGAAGTACTTGATTTCTGACTCGAACGGCGCAGCGGCGGTTCATCTTCTCCGACTTCGTCTTCACCGCCGTAGGATCCTTCATGGGTGGCTGAGACGTCACCTACCGTCGAGGCGCTGCTATTGGAAACGACGTCCGATTCCGTTTCCGAATCCCAATTCTGTTCTTCTATTAAGAGTATGTTGTACCAATCCCCATCTATGCAAACCCTAGATCTGCTTCTGATAGGTTCCAGATGCTCAGTGTAAATCATAACTCTGGTAACATCCATCCGATTCTCCTTTTGTTTCAGGTTATGAGGGTTCATCATCTTTCCAAAATTTGCCAACAGAGTGTTGAAGAATCTTTCGTTTCGCACCTAGCAGGGTGCTCCATAGATGGCCACTGAAGCAACTCTAGCACATTCCACATCAGATTTTTTCCAGTTCCTTACTTCTGCAAACCAGAAATCCAACCAATCCCTCCCTTCAAGAATCAAAGTGTCAAGATCTCCTTCAGCAATCTCCTCTAGCAGGCAAAGCCTTGGACCCAGAGCTGTTGCCGACACGGTGAAAATACCTTCTTCCAATAAGCTGTTAGCCACCGCGTAAGCGTCTCCTACCCTTTTGGTTACTCCTACCTTTGCTTTAGTGAACCTCTGCTTCTCAGCATCTGTAGATGTGAAGAAAAAAGATTGGCTGACTGTGATTTCCTCTGCAGGTTTCCTCTCTGAGATTCCAATAACAATGTCTGCATACGATTTTGAAGGGCCCTCACCTTCATCCGCCTTATATGCCTTAGGAATGATTTTGTTGATATTATCAGAGAAGTTTACTCCTTTAGGTATCGTTTTCACCGCTAGCTTCATAGGATTAACAGAATGCTTGTTGTTCTTCATTTCTCTCCTTTTAATTCTTGAAATGTTAGCACTCAGTTTGGTGCCATTAAGCCACACATTATCCATTTTTGTCTCCACAATCTTTTCATCTGCTACATTAACGAATCTTACGAAACCGAATCTTTGTCCGCGCCAATCCCTTTTAGGGGGGGTCACAATTTCTTCTATCTCTCCCAACTCCTTGAATTCAAAGTACAGGTCTCTAGCACACCATTTGTTTTCAAAATCAGTTATGAATATGGTTAGAACATCCTTTCCTTTTGACTCCACCTCCTTTCTCAGGATGTCCCAAGCCTGTTTCTCCTGTTTCTCCACATAAGATCTTTCTGTAACTCTGTTCCTCCTATTCCCTGTTACCTTGCTCCATCCCCCTTCCATGATAATGTTGGTTGAAAACAAGAAGATTCAAAGAAAACCAATGCTTGGTGGAACATACACTCTCACTCTCTCTTGTTTCTCTCTCATTTTAACTTACAATGCGTTAATTTGATAGCATAAACCCTTTTAGCATACCTTAAAAATAAAAAATCTTTTTGCATACCACACATTTTCATACATCCACACACATTCACTTGCACAAAGTTATATATATATCCTATTAAATATTCTTTAATATATATCATAAGGATATATCCTTTTATTTATAAATTTATTTATTATATATCCTTTTATGTCCTTTTTTTATATCTTTTTACCATATTTCATTTTATGCATATATATCCGTATTATATATCCCTTTTTATATATATATTGTTCCATATAGGCCTTTATATATATATATATATATAATTATTTATTTCTCTATTTAATTACATTATTAACAAAATAATTTTATAATATATTAAAAATGTTAACTATTTAAAAAAATTAAATTGAAAATATATCTTAAATGGTAAAATGTTAAAATATGAAAGATACTTTTAATATGTAAATAATTTTATTAGTAAAATAATAAAACCATATATGTTATATTTTTAAAACAAGATAATAAAAAATATTTACTGATATTTTTGTCATTTAATTATAAAATATTTTTTCTCAATTTTTAATAAATTCTAATTTCCTCCTTCTACCATTCTCATTCTGTTTTTCTTATTGTTGCACGAATTTATATTGGTAAGAAGAATCCTTCTTTTCATTTCCTCGTCGTCTCCTTTCAATTCTCTGTATTTTTGTGTTTTCTAAAAGTTTAGTTGGTTTTATTTGATCTTAGGTGATCAATTGAAGCTGAGAAGTAACAAAGGTTTTTCCTATATATATCTACAGGAAATTTGCAAATTCAATTATCAAGAGGGTATCAAGAAGGTATGTAAAAAAATTCAATATTTTAAACGTTGGTAAAATGATGGTAGTTTTTGAACTAGACAGTAAAATGTTAGTAGATTTTGAACCGAATACTAATTAGACAGTAATATGATAGTCTGTTTGGTTTTTAGATGACATAACTTACTTGGTTGCTTTATTGATTGAAGATGTTTCAATAAAGACCTGAATATTAGGTTATTATATTGAGCATTACAACATAGATAAACTAATATCTCTAACTCTAAGATTATACTCGTGCATTTGGAATGTTGATAATATTTAATTTCATTCTCAACCTTTGTTTAGGAACATAATCAGTATAATTTTAACAATCGTCTATCTTATTTTTCTCAATAATATATGTTTGAATTAGATTTTATTATTATGTTTAGGAATAATCTTAATTAACATTTATGGTGAAAGTAGGGTAAATTTATAATTGAACCATGAGGTATAATAGCTTATTAGATCACTTTTTATCGAAAGGAGGGTAAAGTTAACCTATTCTTTTAGGTGAATATAAGTTTTCATCTTAATTTACCGCTTTTATTCATTTTTAAAAAATTATATTTTAGATTTTCTTTTAGTATTTTATATTGTTTTAGTTTGCCTTCATTGCTTCATACACTCCTACATTTAAAATAAACATTCTCATCTCAGAACAACTTGAGCTAAATAAAGCTCTATAATTTAGAGAAGAAATTGACAACTAAATTCCTTGAAATCTAGAATATATATATATATATATATATATATATATATATATATATATATATATATATATATATATATATATATATATATATATATATATATATATATATATTATAAATTTAGGTGTATATGATTGCATAAATTCTTAATTAATTAATATCTTTTTGTTATATTTCTTAGATGGAATTATATGTATGGATTCAAATTAAGGATGATTTATCTCATCAAATAGAGGAGTCGGTGGCTAAGTCTTGTCCGATGATATGTCGAGAAGTTGTTGAAAATAACAAGGGGTCTTCAAAAAACTGTGCAGTATCTCTTCCACCATGTGTCACATCTACAATATTGGGTTTAATATTGGATTATTGTCGATTTTATCAAATAAAAGGACGTTCTGAAAAGGTATAGAATATTTATAAGATTCCGGAGTAATTTTACTTTGTTTTGACAAGAAATTTATAGTTTTTCAGTCATTCAAGTTTGTTTCTTAAAGGAAAGTTTAATTTTAAAAAATCATTAGAAAAGAGAAAAAAATTAGTTTCAACCTTGATTATGTCATTAAATATTTGGAATTTAAAATTTACAAATAACTATATTTTTTGTTAATTTGTTTTTATAATTTGAAGTATTCTATTAAAGTATTTTCATTTGATTGTTAATATTATAGGAGTGCAAGGCTTTTGATGAAACTTTTATTTCAAAAGATGAAAAGACTTTGTGTGAGTTAGGAACTGCTGCTGTAAGTTTGGAAATAACGCCTTTGATTGACTTAACTTGTGAAGAACTTGCTCGACAAACTAAAGATAAAACCCCTAAAGAGGTTTCAAAACTATTTCATTTAAATGATGAACTTGACGAGGTATGTGTAGATATAGCTCATATCGAATCATGTGTTCCTTATATACAACTATGATGTTTCTTAATTATTTTATTGGATATTTTGATAGGAGGAAGATCTTGAGAATATCAAGTATATGACTGGATATTCACGGGTGTTGCTTTTCAAGAGATTTTCTGATATAAAGAATCAAGAACTACAAGTGCGAAAGACATTGAAAGTATGATCTACCTTTTTAGTTACATATTTTTAAAAGGTCGAATTCATATGTTTTCTTATATATATGTATTGAAAATTATATTATAAAATTTCATGTGTTTCAGGATATTAAGGTTGTTGAGAAACCTAAAGATGAACGCTCTATTAATGATTTACTTAAATTTATTAATGAGTCAGATTGTGGTAATATTTCAAGTCTTCCATGAAACACATTTTTATAGCATAATTTTTTTTTCCATTTATTCAACGATTAAGAAGAAAAATATACATATGAATTGATAAATATGATAGGTACTTCAACGGTCAAGAAGAAAAAGAAGAATAGGAGAATGAAGGAAAAATCAAAAGATCTTTCTTTAAACACTACCTTAGAAAATAATAACAAAAATAAGGTTAGACTATGTCCCTATATTATATTTAGGATTATTTTTTGAGAATGTTTGTGCATGGGGTATCCTTATTTTCATGGCTTTTAATATCAACATATTTCTTGGTGTTACCTATTATTTTTGTCTTAAAAGTTTTATTTTCTCACAATTGAATATATTTTAGGAGTGTAAAGAGGATTTTGAAGAGGATTTTGAAGATGATTTCGATCCTTTAATGAAGGAGGAAATTGACAGGTTAGCTATATTCTTCTTTTAATTTTTTAACTACTTTTAAATAAGATCGAACAAATGTTTTTATTGTGTTGAATCTTTTCCTCTTTTTTTTAAACTATTGAGATGCCTAATGGAAGGAAGTAGGTTACCCCTACGGTTGGACTTCCTCTCCCTATAAAAATATTTCAGCTTTCCTCCTTCAATCTTTTTAGCATTCTCTCCTACCATACTTCCATCCATTTAGCTAAGAACTCCAATAGGTTCAAAGCTCTTCACGCTAATTCAATGTATGACTCTTTTCTCCATTTTCTCTTTTTATTCTTAAAGATAATTATTAGGTTTTCGATAGTTCAAGGAGTGATTGTACACTAACTTCATGAATTATGACTGTGAAGCGATGAGAGCCCTTGTAGTTTTGATAGTGATTTCTTGTCTTCCCGTTCTTACCAAGAATTAATGAGGACTCAGATATTAAATGCTTCAATGTCTAAGACTTTGAGTTTCTATATACTAATGAGGATATGATCGTTTCTTTTTTACAATAAATCAAAATTTCCAATACTAGATATGAGGACATGTAATTTTGGAACTATGATTTGAGCGAGAGAGGGCCAATATGGCCATCCTGGTTGGCTATCCCACCCACTTCTTCTTCATACATCTCCATGTTTTCCTTATTGAAGATTCAAATGAGCCTTGCCAAATATCGAAAAGGTTGATGGTCTAGTATTTCGGCCTCTTATATTGGTTCAACCTCTTTGAGGCATTGTAGGATGTGGAGGATGTTATCCTCAATGGTTTGATATTAGTGACATAAATTATCCATGGAAGCTCGCGACTCTGACATGATGTTCTCCTCGCTCTTATATTCATTATTGGTAAGAGTTTCTACCTTCATGTTTACCATGATAGATGGAGGAATTATATGTGAGGAGAACAATCTAGACAAGTGTAGTAATGATGACCTATGCGTGGTTTATTAAACCCAACCGCGAGCATTTATTGTACTTGCTAAAAGTAAAATATATGAAAACCCTGGTGGTTATGGATTGGCATAGGCTTTTAGGGTTCGTTGTAGGGTTTAGAGCTTGCTTATATAAGGAGGTCATAAGTTTTATATATGTGGTATCTGACTAAATTAGTTTTATCCCCATCACCCTTAGGGTTGAGGTAATTATATGAGTTCTAAGGCCTGAATATTCGACCCACATAAAGTAACAATGGCCTCTATGAGTTGGGAAATGAGGGAGTTAACCCCTTATTATTCAGGATAACATGTTTAACTTTTCCTTTACTCCTACTCCGCACTAATATGGACTTGTGAAACACCACTTCCTACATTTTCACACTTCAGAAGAGTCATCCAAGAAGTGGACAGTGTATTTGAGGAATGGGAGACCCATTCAAATGATGTGTGCTCCAACTTTTAAATAGGAGATCGAGAGCTATTGTGGCTATAAGTTACACCTTTCCATTCTTTCTTCGCCTCTTATGAACTCTTTGCTAATATAACAATTCATTATATATAACACAATCAAAACAAATATTTATCAAAATTTTATAAATGACAACATTGTTATATAATTGTTGAATATTTTAATTATTATATATTCATTAAATGACTATATTTTTTATCTATAGGGAGGTGGAATATTTTACAAGACTATTAAATTTAAATTGGTCTGAAAGGATACAAATGTTACCTTTAGGACAAAAGCAATGAGTAGCATTCTTATCTATGAATATCAAATGGTTCAACATGATTTAAAAGGAGGATCAAGAAAATAAAATGATAGTTACTTGGAGATTGGTGTTTCTTCAATATAAGTTGAATGTGCTAGCTTTAGCATAATCTTACTTATAATCAAAAGAATAATTTGAGCTACTACACTATCTCTTATTTTTAATGTAATTTCACTGTATTTTTTTTATTGTTGTCATATAAATGTGTTTCAGACACTATGTATTATCTTCATCTTTAAATGTTATAAATTTTGAAGAAATATTTTATCATTTATTATAAGACCCTCTGTAAATTTTAATTGTCTTAATATTTTTATTAACATATGCTAATTTATTTTACATATATAATGTTTGTCATCAACAATAGATGTTAACATATAAATAGAAACACACCTCTCTCTCTCTCTCTCTCTCTCTCTCTCTCTCTCTCTCTCTCTCTCTCACACACACACACACACACACACATATATATAACCAAAAGTAACCATATAATAACAATATCAACTCTTTGTGAATTTAATATTACCATCAATTTACTTATTTCGAGTGATTTTGTAGATGGGTCCTATATAAGGCAACAAATACAACTCAATTTCAAAGTCTACATTCATGTTTTGATACAAGTAAAACATTCAATTTTGATTTTATAATAATTTTACATTAATTTTTTACATTAATGTTGCTCATCCTAAAGTTACCTCGAGCCTCATCGGTGTGAAAATTCAAGGGTTCAATGAAGTTCTAAAGTAAAAGATAATGCATAAAGGAACTTGAAACTTCAAAGTTATGACATAGATGAAATTTGAAAACTAGTTACGCCGGCCGTGCACTTAACACAGTGTCCGTTGACGAGAGTATTGTAAAAGAGTTGGAGAAACTCACAAGTTACTAAGACAATTATGACACATGCACAATTTTGTTTTTGAGGACCCTCTCTTTTTGATAAAATCACTAGAAAATATATTTCAAATATATCTAGTTGGTTACAAACTCAAATATTCTCTTCTGAGTGAAAATTACATTGAATAATCAATTATTCATTTTGTCTAGTCAATTATCTCATTTGTAAAGTCTCATTATCTATTATTATGATTGACAATTAATTAGTAATGGTGCAATTTGAAAACTTTCCATTTTTATTACATAATTGATTATACCTATGACATAATCATTTATCTTTTTTAGCTATATTTTCTCTTTTATAAGCGGGGTATCTCCTCACTACTTTACACACCATAATTTGATTTCTAATCACTCTCTCATCATATTAACCCCCCCTCTCTCTCTCTCTCTCTATATATATATCCACTTAAAGTTATCTTACTGCCTTTGTGAGTGAAATACACTCGTGAGGTTTTTTAGTTATAATGGTGCTTAATATTTGTTTCATCACGAGTGCGGTTTTTTGAAGTTTTGGTTGTTAAGGTTATCTCGTTTTTAGATCGTAAGCAGAGCATGTGAAACTCTCTATTTTGTTTGAGGGATCAGTATGTTAAAATATCTCAATCAATTGTAATAAGGTTCATAGGCATAACATGGTAAAAGCTCAAAAGTTATTAGTAGTTGAGAAGTACAGTAAGCCAATAGAATGGTCTGACCTCTAAAAATCCTGCTGTAATCTCTTCGACTCTCTGAATTATTTTTCATTCTGTTACTTTCCTTTAACTCTCTTAAGTACAGTAAGCCAATATATTCACCAATTGAAGTTTCCGTTATTTCATAAATTATTGGAAAATAAGAATAAGGGTAATATGAACATTTTACCATGAAATCCATTTTTGTCATTTCATAGATATTTTATGACTCTTCAAGCCAATTTAAATCTAATTATGGTTTAAGGAACTATAAATAATCTATTAAGTAATACTTAGTGATAAATGAACAATTAAGAAGATCATCATCATCACTTCTAATCATCATCTATTTCTAGGCGGGTTTCTTTAAGTTTTATCTTTACGAGATTAAGTTTATGAATTTTATGTGAATGGAACTAAGGGCTTGATGAACTTATGAAATTATATTTTTAGATATGTTTTCAGATGTATGCCAATGATATTTGAGTTTTGAGAAATATCAATTATAAGTTTGAAATTTTTTTCTCAGATAACAGAATGTCAGACACAATATTGTGACAATGTGAATGCATATGTAATACTTAAGATATGCAATAAATTGATAAAGTAAAGAACACGCGAATTGGTAACCCAATTTAGTACTGCAACATCTCGTACGTGTAGAGGGAACTAACTAAATGCAAGAATATCCTCTCTTAATAATTAGAATTACAATAAGACTCGGGAAAAGAGTACTATACAAAACTAAACAAGAGACTAAAAAAAACATGCCTAGCTTAATTGTGCAAGGTATGAGTGTTCACAAAGGAGAATGCCTCATTAATGAGTAATTAGGTTCAACTTAAAAGGTCCATTGGAGTTTTTATCTTTGAACGCGGTTGAACTTCCCAAAGGCACAATAAACTAATATTCCATTATATTGATTGAAAATATTTGATTGACTAAATCTTGATCATATGAGAATTCTTCAAATTTAATCTTTCTAAAATTGATCTTATACTTCCTTATTCCAAAAACCTCATAACAAATTTAAAACTTGATTAAATAAATTTTGAAAGAAATTCTTAAATAGTGTGAGAATCACTTAGTAAGCCTTGCGCGTGAAGCAGATCAGAGTGAGAGAGGAAGTCTCACATAACGAGGGACGTTGTGCTTAAAATGTTGTTTCCTTACTTGAACACTAGGAGGCATGATATCTCGATTCTTTTCATGACATCTTACTTCACATACTGCCTAGAAAATGACGTCAAACAGATGTAATAAGAAACTCCCCCTTGGCCTATTTTTAATAAAATACAACATGCAAGATGTGATGCAACGTGTTACATACATTCTTTAATACATGATTATCAAAATATCAGAGCAATTTCATCTCCCCCTATTTGGCAAAAAATGGACAAGGTGTATTAAAGAAATATCCAGCCCAGAATGGGCCCAATCACAGGAAAAACAAAAAAAAAAGCACCAACTAAATAATATACAAAAGGAACCATTATCTGACCCATGTAGAGAAATCACTTCATCACAATTAAAAGACCCACATATGGGTAAAGAAAAGATTGTAGAATCTTTCCAAATAATTGGCTTACATAGCCATTAATCATGCATAAAAACTTAATCAACCAACGAAATATTAGTCAGAGTCACTGGAGGAAACAAATTGGTACTCATTTTATTCACGAGTTTCACCCTTAACTTCCATATTGTCTAAGCATCCTTCTCCACATACTTTTAAGCATCCTTCCCTGCAACATGTCCTTCTAGTTAAAAATCCAAGTGTAACAACCCCTTATATAAAGGCGTTTGTCGCTACATAAAGTATCATAAGTATGGACTTTCATATAAGAGGATTCTACAATATCACAGATCATATCTTCTAGTCGATCATCCATATCTTCATTAAAATCATCCATTTGTTATGCCACATTTTGATCTTTATCCACTTCTCCTTGCCATGTCCATGTTGTATAATTTTGACATATTCATCACAACATAGGTGATGTAATATTTCTTTCTTTGACCATTTTTTTTATATTCCCACAAACAACAAAAAGGATAATAAAAGATACCATTATTGACAAGAAGATTTTTTCAACGAATTCAAGAAAGTCTAGAACTCCTTCTCATACACCGGACCTAATCTATCAACTTTCATCCAACTACGATCCATAACAAATTTTGAAACTTATATAAAAAGACTAATCTGAATGGCACACTAATGCTACACGCAGAATATTCTATTATGATTATATGCACATGCATATCCAACTCTAAAACATAAAGCATATTCATAACCACGAATACAATTCATGACATTAATCAATAATCCAATTATTTTATTTGTAACTATACCAAGTTATAGTCACAAAATCGGAATAAAACATGAACAAGACAACATGAACAATACACATGACCAACACCATTCATGAAATGCAACAAAAGCCAACATCATTTATGTGTTAAAAAAAGAAACCAATAACCCTAGCGAAGAACACAAACATTCTGAAGCGTGAGAGAGATAATGCTAACGTAGTGTAATTCGAAGAGGATGAATATTTTGTTTCTAGGAATGAAAGAATATGGTGTAGATTTCGCTATCGATGTCGTCTCTGTCTCTAGGAAACCCTTATGTGTTATGGACGGAATAAAGTACCTGTTATGTTTTAATTTTGTGGAAAGAATTTCACAAAGGTTGTAAGCATCAACTGTAGTGAAATATGGAACACATAACCACCGTTGAATGAAACAATCATAGCTGTTATACTTTCAATTTTTAAATAACAATAAATGTTAAGGGACACACATATTTTTTTTGAAAAAAATGGAAAAATGTAAGAAATTCGAAGTTTGTCACCAAAATTTTATGATCACGATTGTTTTTAGAAACCTTGATGAAAAGATTTGTCAATAAAGTAAAAAAATTATGCGCGTAAGAAATGAAATATTACTATGGTGACTAAATGGTCGTAGTAATATAATGTCACTGGAGATATATTTTACAATAGTGCTAGTTTCTTTTTGTCCCTTCCCTTTATATTCGGGTTAAGCATTCTTTTGTGCTTGATTTTAATGCAAATTTCACTTAGGAAAAAAAAGGTTTTGAATTGATTGTAAAATGTTCGAATAAAAAAGTTTGTAGATCAATCTAAATAAAATAAAACACGATGAGAAAAGAAGAACAAAAGAATGAAAATTCTAACTAATATAAATTAAAAACATTAAGTGATAAATCACAATTATGATAATTTTGTGATTATTATTCGTCCTTCGTTTGATTTGTTTTTCTAGCTACTCATTACCTGGAACATTTGGAGGGCTGGGAATGCTATGGTTTTTCTAACAAGATTTGGGACGTAGGGGAGGTTTTGATTTGTATAATATCTATGGAGGGGACTGGTTTTCGATTATTGCCAATAGAGGTTTAGAAGTTGACTTAGACGTTTGGTTTGCGAAACCATCGAATATGGTTAGGGCTTAATTGTTCCTTTTCGTTGGTTGGTGGGTGGTTTTTGGATCCATGTCTTTTGTATTTGTCTCTCTTGTATTGGGTTAGCGCCCCTTATGTTGCTTAATACACATTCGCTTATTAAAAAAATTAAAAATTTGGCGTTGCACTTAATATATATATATATATATATATATATATATATATATATATATATATATATATATATATATATATATATATATATATATATATATATATATATATATATATATATATATATATATATATATATATATATATATATATATATATATATATATATATATATAGAGAGAGAGAGAGAGAGAAATGAGGGATATATTTACTCCAAGAGTAAGTTATTATAACTTACTCCACATCTTGACCATTAATTCTTTTCAATCTAATGGTTAAAAATAATAAGTAATAGTTTTCTCTCTCCACATTTAATTACTTATTATTTTTAACCATTAGATTGAAAAGAATTAATGGTCAACATGTGGAGTAAGTTATAATAACTTACTCATAGAGTAAATATATCCCTCCTCATATATATATATATATATATATATATATATATATATATATATATATATATATATATATATATATATATATATATATATATATATATATATATATATATATATATATATATATATATATATATATTATTATTATTATTAAAATATAATTCAAGTCCATTAGTTTATTAACTAATTAGCATTTAAATTTTTCTATAAGATTATTTATTTAAAAACGTTCTAAAAAATATGGTTTTGATTAGGCTTACATGTCATACTTAGATTGTCATTATTTATTTTAATAGACTAAATTTTTATTTTTTAAATTTGAATGATTACGTTAATATTTTTCAATTTTGAGGATAGTTTGTATCACAATGCTTAGTAGATAAGAAATGCTCAAAAAAGAAAAAGAATTGCTCTATTAGTTAACTCAGTACACGGTTAAAACTCGTCTTGTCTGTTAGTTTTGTATTTTTATTATATGTACCAAACATACTAAGATTCCATGTTTTCTCTCTAATATATAACCTCTAGAATCAAATTCAAAATACACAACGTTTTCATCAAAAGAAATTTGTAGAGGAATTACAATCATCCACAAAAAGCAAAAAAATGTCTCGTAGTAGTTGGTCTGCAGAAAAAGCAACTAAAGCCTATCTCAACACTTTGAAAATGGTGAGTAGTAGTCATCAATAATTTCTAGATAACTCTTCAATTAATATATTTTTTATTCTTTAAAAATTTTCTGGTCTGATTTTTAGTTATTTTTTATTAGGATCCAAAGGAAAAAGAACCATCTGTTGTTGAATTTATATCAGCACTAGCAGCTGGAAACAATGCACAATTAATGGTTGTTGCTTGTGCTGCTGCAGCTGATTCAACAACACTTGCATTAATTGCTGCTGCTAATCAAACTAATGGAAATGTAATATGTATTGTTCCCAATCATGAAGAT
The DNA here is from genome assembly GCF_029867415.1 of Vicia villosa. Lineage (NCBI taxonomy): Eukaryota > Viridiplantae > Streptophyta > Magnoliopsida > Fabales > Fabaceae > Vicia > Vicia villosa. The sequence goes on from NW_026704948.1 coordinate 276,605, forward strand.
CTAATTGCATCCAAGAATTTCCTAGGAGTAGCTGCTAATGAAGTGAAGTTCATTACTGGAAAAGAAGCACAAGAATTAGATGTATTAAACCAAGCTGATTTTGTGGTAATTGATTGTAATCTTGTGAACCATGAAGAGATTGTGAAATTAGTACAAATTGGTGATGGTAATAAGCAAAGGGATATAGTTGTTGTTGGTTACAATGCTTTTAGTTGTAAAGGGTCTTGGAGATCATCATGTAAATCAAAAACACAATTGCTTCCTATTGGAGAAGGGTTATTGGTGACAAGATTTGGGGAGAATAATGCTAATAGTTCTAAATTTAGGTCTGGAATGAGTAACAGTGCTCGAAGTCGGTGGATTGTGAAGGTTGATACATGTACAGGAGAAGAACATGTTTATCGAATCAGGCTTCCTCAAAAAAAGTGAGCTCGACAACCATTTGAACTCAGACAATGCGTTATTGCATAGATTTCAAATCATGCAACAAATTGAGCTCGACAACGTCTTATTGCATAGAATTTGAATCTTGCAACCACTTGAACTCGACAATGCCTATTGCATAAAATTCAAATTTTGCAACCACTACAACAAAACCTTGCAGCCATATTTTTGTAATGAACTAGTTCTCAATTTAATTTTTGGAGAAAAGATCATTGAATTTTGCTTAAATTGTGAGGCACCTAAAAGATAATCTTATTTCAATTGTACAAAGCAAATGTGAAGACATCAAATTCAATCATTATAGTTTCTTAATCAATCATTATAGTTTCTTACTCATGATATCGAGATAAAAAATATACTACTTACTATTTCTTAATTTTGTTTACCTATTTGGTATTATATAAAAGTTCTAGTACATGGAACTTGGTTGGACATTAATATTTGATAGAAAAGAAACAAAAACATAAAGTTACTTAAAATAATTAAAGAAAAATATAAAACTAAATAATTTGAGAATAACAGAGTCTAAAATTTTATTAATAATATAATAAATATTTGATTTGAATGTGACCGAATTGATTTTAACATAATTGAGTTTAATAGAATTAAATTAATATAATTAGATTTAATATAATTAATTTATGTTTCGATACATTTAGGTAAAATTGAGCTGAACAATAAAATTTAGTGTAAAAATAATGTTTAAATTCAGAACCTACCAATTTCAGATTTGAGTAGAATCAATTCTACTTTAAAAGAATCAAACACTTTATAATCACTCCAAAATTAATACTACACTTTTAGAATTACTTTTGTCTATTCCAAATATTAAACCAAACATACTTTTTTTTTTCAGTATTTTTTAAAATAGACATTTTTCTATTTTATTGTATATACTCAATAAATGCTCAATCCTATAAAATTTTTAATAAGAAAAATAAATTTAAATTCATTTTATGTTATCCGTTACCTTTAGTGTATAGAATCTTTATTCAATATTAATCACATCCTACACATTTGAGACACCGAATGTTAATTTTTAAGTAATATATTAATAGGAAATTCTTTACTTTTTTATCTTTAAAAAATTGAAAAATAAAATATAGGAATGGCAATGGGCAGAGTTTGGGTATGGTATTATAATATTCATCTTCATACTCGCAGTTTAAAAAAATTCTCGTACCCGAGCCCAAACCTGCGTGGGTATAAATATTCATACTAGTACCCGTACCCTGTGGATACCTCAATGTCCATACCTGTACCCGTTTACCCGCATTTATAGTAAAATTAAATCATTTAATTATAAAATATCATGTAATTTAAGTCTTTTTTAACAATATTAAAAAATTTATGCATGTTATTGTGAGTAAGGATCCACTCCATTTCTTAAACTCCATTTCTTTTCTATTACTATAGTTTTGTGTGTATATTACACGTATTTCTAAGACATTTGACACATATTTATTATTTATTTAACTTTATACACACAAAACTATAGTAATGGACCCTCCATTTCTTTTAAGGAAATGGAGTGGATCCTTACTCTGTTATTGTTGAGTTAAGAAACGAATAAACACTTTTATTAAAATGTGTAATGATTTAATAGCGATATATTTTTAAAAAAATTTAGAAACATGAATTTTTTATATAAAAATATAAATGACATTATATAAATATATAGTGCGGGTATGGGGCGGAGTGGGTAATAAGGTACCCGTACCCGCGCTCATATCCACATATTTTAATGGGTAATTACCCGTGCCCGTACCTATTTTTTTCCGGATTTTACCCTACGCAATGTGGATATTTTTGTGGGTATCCACTGGGGATGGGTCAAATTGTCATCCCTAATAAAATGTATTTTCCGCAATAAAACAATTCATTAAGTTACTCATTTAATTTTTAAAATAGATACAATAATACTTTATTTAAGTATATTTTATTTAAAATTGTCAGTCGTGTTTTATAAAGTTAACAGAACACATCAATTTAATTAATTGAATTGGAGTCGAACCTAATTTGCACCTACACTTTTTGTCATTATTGAAAAATAAATATCATCATGGAAGATGAACTATGATAATAGAATGGGATAGTAAGTGTGTTACTTTTCATCACATGCGTGTGGCAGTGGTATGAAACTAGGTAGCACACCATATTTTACCACGGTTATCTTAATCAAAAGACATCTTTATTGATGTTCCTTGTAGTAGTGGGCTCAAAGGGATATGTTGGCCCACCAAGAAGAATTTGATCCAATTAGCATAAGCTACGTGAGTTGGGGGGGGGGGGGGGGGGGGGGGGGGGGGGGGAATTGTTGCTAAAGTGCAATTAGTTTGGTAAAGGAAGAAGGGCTAGCCAAGGAATTTCCCAATCTTATTATCCAGCTCTCAACCCTCCTAAACCAAAAAAAATAAAAGGCGAAACAAAAGTGTTCGAATGAGGTGTTCAGTATCGCCGTCAAGGGTGTCGTCAACTCATTTTTTGAGGGGAGGGGGGGCGTTATGTTGCGAAAGCAGACATGATTCGAATATAAAGCAAGGCAATAGAAGATTTTAGGAGCCGGTTGAGATGGATGTTGCGGGTAAGGTATGGAAAACGATTAAAGATTTAGGCATTTGAGGAGGAGGAGCAAGAAGAGGAAGAGGAAGAAGAGAATGATGAATATTAAGATAATTAAAATCTTTGGTGTATCAATTTGTTTAATGTTTAATGTTTAACTTTTTTCAGATAATTTTAGTTTTATATATTAATTTGTATTTCAACTTTAATTATGAATGATGTAGTTTTATTTAAATTTATTTCTACAAAATTATATATATATATATATATATATATATATATATATATATATATATATATATATATATATATATATATATATATATATATATATATTTAATGCCATTTTGTAATAATTTTAATTTTTTTTAATATTATCTATAATTTATGTGGGGTTAAGCCCCTCACAAATTTCAAAAGAAATTTGTTAAGGGCTTAACCCCTAGCTAATAAAGTTTTTATTTTGAAATTTTCTACCGATTTTTATTTAGCAACAATTTGTGCAAAAATTCATGAAGTTTACCATTTCTTGCATATATATATATATATATATATATATATATATATATATATATATATATATATATATATATATATATATATATATATATATATATACCCTAGTTTTTCCAAAAGGTAATGGTATTTTAACTTACATAAAAATTAATTAATTCATTTTTAATGTAAACTCATATATGAATAACATTATAGAAGTGATACAAGGTGCGTTCAGAAGATAAAATTGAAAAGAAAAATAAATTCAAACATGTTGAGTTTTAGAGAAACATTTAGTGTGGAATGATGGAATTTTATTTTTTTTAATTTATTGGTAATTATATGGTATCTAGTGTAAATTAGATTTTCATCCAAATGCAAAGCTTTACCTCCTAATAGAACCTTATCCATTGAATTACAGATTATATATTTATGTTAATAATGCCTTTATGTCTGGTACAAAAATCTAACATCTGTGTCATCCATAAAACTTTACTACTTGATTATGGCCTTTCATTACAAATAACATAAATCCATATTCATGAGAAAAGAAGGTACAATAAGACAGCTCCTAGAAGCAAGGTACAATCTGTCTCAACATGGGACATGTGGTTTTGTCCCTTCAATTACAGAACCAACCTTCTTATAAAGTGGTGGTAGTTGCATAAATTATTAGTACTATATGGGTTAATATAATTCCTGTCTAATTGCCGATCTCATCAATTCATCATCTGCTTGGGCAGAATGTATGTGTTGTTATCAGTTTGCAATTTTATGGTTAATAAGCTTTTGTAACCGAAAAGTAATTTGGAAAATTGTGAAACTCTAATAATATTAGAGTCAAACTCTATTTCATTCATTACTCCGACTCTAATAGCCGAGAAACCCTCTCCTTTTTCTAAAGTAAGCTTCCACAATAATAATGACAGATGTTATAAAATTAAAAGGTTCATTCATAATAAGAAATTTGATGTATAAAACTAAAAAACAATGACAATTAAAATAAATAACTTTCAAAAAAAAAATTCTTTATACATTGAGACAACAATTTAACATTACATACGAAGATAAAATAAATACAAAAAAACATAATTGCTTTTTTATCAAGTTTGATTAAATAATCTACTACGAGATATTCACATTACTTTAAAAAATTGTAACAAAAGATTACTATTGAGTTATAAGAAAACAATGACCAAAATTTTCTAAGAATAAACCCTATTATCAAAGTGTTTTTAATTCTATAAGATTTAATAGGTATGAATTACACAAATTCAAGGTGTTTAAAAGTTTTTTTAATCCTCTTAGATATTCCAAAGGTTTCACTCAACCATATTGCCTTTACAAGTTTTTCCGTATTAGGAATTTCATCTCATCCCTATATTCAGTTGTAAAGTTTTAAAGGTTGTCATATTTATAACTTGTTCTATTCCAGAACTAGAAATATGAAGAGTGGTAGAAGCTATGGCGAAGGAGAGCTTTCAATGCGACGGAGCGGGTGTGTACCTACAAGGTTAATACTCCAAGCATCAAGTCAGTGTGTGAATGATGAAAGAGTATTCAAATTATGATTGAAACTTGTTACTCGAAATGACGTCATTCTGTATATATTGGGAAGATGAATAACTATCTCGCTATCTTTCAGGTGTGAAATACGGAGGATCGTAGGATATTCTCGAGACATGAATCGCATACAGCGGGGCACACGATATTCTAGTGGTCAGGTGAATATTCTAGAAGTTAATTAAGTACATAGTCGATATGTTCAAACCTAGGATATTTTTCATAAAGGTAGCTAGTCGAATCACTAGAGATATTGTCAGATCGAGGGAGATATGATCGCCCAAAAAAGTTGCCCCTAGCCCTTGTGCTCAAATAACAGCGTGAAGGTTTGAAGGATTTTAGTCCCAGGTTACAGACCATGTTTCCTATTCTTCAACTGTTTGCAACACCAAACGTCTATTCAGAGGAGTGATTATGATCTTTATAAGGAACCGAAACACTCTAGTATTACATGCAGGAGAAATGAATGTTGATAGGACACCTTTCTTTGCATATTGTCAATACATACATATTAGAAGAAACAAAGCCACTTCTCTTTTAGGGTTCGCTTTTTCTTTATACATGAGTGGTTACCTCTTTTCTCTTATGAAATATTTCTTTCCTACACTTGAAACTGCTCATGGGATATGGAAAACAAATCACGGAAAATTCTAAGAAGGAGTCTGGTGAACCCATCATATCCGAGGGAATGTTCCATATACTTATCGACCACTTCAATCTTCACCAGAGCGAGAAGTTTAAATGCAGCCTTTTCAGAAGTGGGTGAATTATCATTTTGGGGTTCTACTATCCCTTGTAAGGATGATAGAATCTGTAATGAGTACGACGATTTCACTTTACCCATATATGAGTATCTCTTCTCATCTTTGGGTATTCGTTTGTATTTAACCACTTTTAAGGTAGGTGTTTTCAACTACTCAATGGTGGCTCCATCTCAACTTCACCGCACCAGCTGGGCATATGTAAAGGCTAATAAGTATTAATACGAGTATCCGAGGGGAAAACCTTCTATTGATTTTATATTTCACATCTTCCGTTGCAACGGGAGTACCTTAGCTTGGGCAAGAGAATGAGAGCTAGTTCTTTTGGTGTCGACGATACGGGCTTTTGAATATTTTTCTGAACTACTGCCTTTTGCGGATCAGTTCTTGTTGGTTACTGTTAGAATCCCATTTGTGCATAGTTTGTATATATGTTTTGTGGTATTTCTGAAACTCTTGTGCCAAATTTGATTACTTTTTGATATAATAGTATGTAAATAAATAAATTTATGTTTATTTTCTAAATTAAGTTAGTTTATTAACTCTTGTTATGTTTTCTTTAGGTTTTAACAACTTTTGGGCAAGATGGAATGAGAAGAATGATCAAAGCAAGCTTGCAATGAGGATGGAATGCAAAAAAAAGAATTTTTGTGCAAGGAGGTCCGCTCAGCGGAGTCCAAGCGGACCCAGGCAGGGATGCAGCAGTTTTTTTCATCAGCAAGTCCGCTCAGCGGAGCTGAAGCGGACGTGGGCAGTGAAGAGCAGAAAATTTACCTCCGCTCAGCGGACCTTGAAGACAAAACAGATATTTTTACTGTTCCGCTCAGCGGACCCCCTCCGCTCAGCGGACCTACTTTTTCAACTTTTGTTCTTAGCCACATAAAATTGATGATTAGGCATGGTTAGCTTGCTTCTTATCATAACACACATTTGGAGAGAAAGTTAGGGCAAGAGAAGAAGAGAAAAACCATTTGTTCTTAAGAGAAAATCAAGATTTCCAAACATCTTTCTTTGATCTTCTTGAGTTTGATGTCACTAAATCTTGGTTTGTTGCTTGTTGTTGAAGCTTCCATGGATATGGAGGGCTAAGTTTCATCTTGTGTCAAGATTAGAGGTAGTTAGTTTGTAAATATGTACTTTCTTTGATCTATTATGTATGAACTTGGTTAATGATTAATACATGGTGAATATCTTGTTATTTATGTTTCATTTGTTGTTTTGGATCACTATTGAGAGATATGTTTCAAAGCTAGAACTAAAAGATATTCATCTATCAATAAACAAACTCTAGAGATAGATTTGTGAGTTGATATTCACAAGTATCAAGCTTTTAAGATTATCATGTTGATTGTCGGCATGAGAGATCATCTGACGGTGAATATGATAATAATCACGATATTGCTTTAGAGATAAACAGTATCGAGAGGATACGTGATTGTATTAATCATGAATAGGTTCATATATATAATCTTTAGAGTACATATGAAGCAAACTAATGAACACTAATCTTGACACAGTTTTACCAAATCGTTTTTAAACCCGAATTTATTGTCTTTAATTTCTTTTAATGCTATTTATCTTTCATGATACTAAACACATCCAGAGCCTTAACTCAAAATACACTAAGCTGTAGAACGGCGATAATATCGCATCAATCCCTGAGGAGACGATACTAAAAATACTTATCCTATACTTTCTAACAAAATGGCGCCGTTGCCGGGGATTGGCGTTAAGATATTATAAGCATAGCAATAGTTTTTGTGTGTTTTGAGTATAAATATTATTATTATTACCTAGTCTTTGCTCACTTTTTGGTTAGTGTTTCAGCTCTGGTTTATGCGTGGGAGTGTCCCAGCAGATCAGCTTCTTTTTGATCCAGAAATTGAAAGAACTGCAAGGAGATTGAACAGTAAAACCAGAAGAAGAAGGAAACTAGCCAAAGAACGAAGATTAGCCCAAGAAGCAACTACTTCATCAACACCGCAAGTTATAGAAGAAGAGATGGCAGGGAATGGAGATCATGATCCACCACCACCACCACCTCCAAGAGCACCATGTGCTAACAGTCCAAGAAGAGCAGCCCAGTTTGCACGAAATGACAACAATGCAAGAAATTCTGAAATGAAGACTGGCATTCTTCAACTACTCTATGCTAGTCCCTTTGCAGGACTTGATCATGAGGACCCATATACACACTTGACAAAGTTCTATGAAATTGCCGGAGCAGTCGGAGCACCTGAAAGAGAGGAAGAGCAAGTGTTTAAAAGATTATTTCCTCACTCATTGATTGGTAAAGCAAAGGATTGGTACCTTGATCAACCTACTCAAACCATGACAAATTGGAATGAGTTAGAAGAAAAGTTTCTGGATAGGTTCTTTCCTCAGTCAAGGTTGCTTGAAGCAAAAACAGCAATTTCAGTGTTTTCTCAAGGTGTGAATGAAACTCTTAATGAAGCATGGGAAAGGTATAAGTCAATGTTGAGAAAATGTCCGAGTCATGGCTTTGATGAACTCACCCAGATTCATATTTTTCGTAATGGCTTACAACCTCAACCGAAGCTTCTTTTGGATGCTACTGCTGGAGGTTCTTTGATGGCTAAGACAGCAGAGGAGGCAATAGAGATAATTGAGAAAATGGCCAGGAATGATCATCAGGTGCAACATAACCGAGGAGTTGTTCAAAAGAAACCGGGACTTATTGAATTAGGAACCAATGATGTTATTCTTGCTCAGAACAAGCTTCTTTCTCAACAAGTGGAGGAGCTTACAAAACAAATGGCAAGGTTACCTCAACAACTCAAGGAATTACATGATCCTAACAAGAACAAACAAGTTGCTTCGTGTGAGCTTTGTAGTGGAGACCACCCTACCGGATATTGTCCACCGGTGAATGAAGTGAATTACATGGCGAATCAAAATCAAGGAGGCTATCAACAAAGACAAGCTCCTTACCAAAACCAAGGTGGATACCAACAAAGGCCTAATGCACCGCAATATGGTCAAGGGTGGAGACAAGATAATTATCAACAAAGACAAAGTCCTTATCAACAACAACAACCTTCTCAAGACAAGCCTTCAAAGTTGGAGGAGACTCTAAATCAATTTATGCAAGCATCAATGGCGAATCAAAAGAGTAATGAAGCGGCAATAAAGAATTTAGAGACTCAAGTCGGCCAACTTGCAAAACAATTAGCCGAGAAGCAACCCGGACCATCATTCACGGCAAACACTCAAACCAATCCTAAGGAGCATTGCAAAGCGATTGTAACTAGGAGTGGGAGGGTGCTTGAAAGTGAAGTGGAGAAGGAGGTCGAGGAGGAGGAAGTTAGGATAGAAAAGGAGAAAGAGATGGAAAGTGAAGTAGAACCAAAGAAAAATGAGGGAGTCTTAGTTGAAAATGAGAGTGAAGAAAAAAGTGAGGAAGAAGAAGAAAAAAATAGAGAGAAAAAGAGAAAGATTAAAGAGGGAAAGAAGAAAGTTACGAGTCCTCCCGTTCGTAATTTACCGTACCCTCGTGCGCCTTCGAAGAAAGATAATGAGAAGCAATATGCTCGTTTTCTTGACATATTTAGGCAATTGCAAATTAATATTCCTTTTGGAGAAGCTTTAGAGCAAATGCCAAAATATGCCAAGTTTATGAAGGACATTCTCACAAAGAAAAGAAGTTACACTGAGCCCGAAACGGTTGTCCTAGATGCTAAATGTAGTGCCATCATTCAAAGTACTTTACCAAGGAAGGAAAGAGATCCAGGAAGAGTTACTTTGCCGGTTACTATTGGTGACATTCATATTGGAAGAGGTTTGGTTGACACGGGTTCAAGTATCAATTTGATTCCTTTATCCATGGTCAAGAGGTTAGGCATTGTGGATATGAAAAATACAAGAATGACACTTCAATTAGCCGACAAGTCTACAACTATGCCTTTTGGGATAGCGGAAGATTTACTTGTGAAAGTTGACAAGTTCTTCTTTCCGGTTGATTTTGTTGTCATTGATATGGAGGAAGATGTTGATACCCCGTTGATTCTAGGAAGACCTTTTATGAAGACGGCAAGGATGATGATAGACATTGATGATGGTTTGATGAAATTGAGGTTCCAAGATGAGGAAGTGTGTTTTGATCTCTCGGAAGCAATGAAACATCCAAATGATACAAGTGATTGTTTTAGAATTGATGCTATGGAGGAAGTTATCATGCAAGTTGAAAGTAGAGCTCATGTGTTCAATCCTCTTGAGAAAACATTAACCAAAGCTCTTGATGTTCTCAATGAAGAAGAAGAAAAAGAGATTGAAGAGTGTTTGCGAGATCTTGATGTTTTTGAAGAGATAAGTCCTTTTGAAGCAAAGATGGAGGAGTTGAAAGATGAGCCAAAGGTGGAAGAAACCAAATTAGAATTGAAGATGTTACCGCCCCATTTGAAATATGTTTTTCTTGAAGAAGGTGGTAAGAAGCCGGTGATAATTAGTGGTTCATTGTCTAAAGAGGAGGAAGAGAAATTAATTCATGTGTTGAAAGCTAACAAGGAGGCAATAGGATGGGTTCTTTCCGATTTAAAAGGAATTAGTCCGGCCTATTGTATGCATAAAATTATGATGGAAGAGGATTTTAAACCGGTAGCTCAACCTCAACGCCGGTTGAATCCTACAATGAAAGAAGTTGTAAGAAAGGAAGTGGTGAAACTATTGGAAGCCGGAATGATTTATCCTATTTCCGATAGTGCATGGGTGAGTCTCGTCCAAGTGGTACCAAAGAAAGGAGGAATGACCGTGATCACAAATGAAAAGAATGAGTTGATTCCGACAAGAACCGTGACGGGTTGGAGGATGTGTATTGATTACCGAAAGCTTAACCAAGCTACTAGGAAAGATCACTTCCCTTTACCTTTCATGGACCGAATGTTGGAAAGGTTATCGGGTCAAGAGTTCTATTGTTTCTTGGATGGCTACTCCGGGTACAACCAAATTTCGGTCAATCCGGAAGATCAAGAGAAAACGGCGTTCACTTGTCCCTTTGGAATTTTTGCTTATAGGCGAATGCCGTTTGGATTGTGTAATGCACCGGCCACTTTCCAAAGATGTATGCAAGCTATCTTCTCGGACTTCATAGAAAAGACAATGGAAGTTTTCATGGATGACTTCTCCGTTTTTGGAGCCTCATTTGATCTTTGTTTGAAGAATTTGGATGCCGTGTTGAAAAGATGTGTTGAAACCAACTTGGTCCTCAATTGGGAAAAATGCAATTTCATGGTTACTGAAGGCATAGTTCTTGGTCACAAAGTTTCTTCCAAAGGAATTGAAGTCGACCGAGAAAAAGTGGAGGTTATTGAGAAGCTACCACCGCCAACGAATGTCAAAGGAATTCGAAGCTTCTTAGGCCATGCGGGATTCTATAGGAGATTCATCAAAGACTTCTCAAAGATTGCAAAGCCTTTGAGCAACTTGCTCAACAAAGATAAGTCTTTTGTTTTTGATAATGCATGCCTTTTAGCTTTTAATGAATTAAAACAAAGATTGACCACCGCACCCATAATCATAGCACCCGATTGGAAACTTGATTTTGAACTAATGTGTGATGCTAGTGATTATGCGGTAGGAGCGGTGTTGGGTCAAAGAAAAGGAAAAATTTTTCATGCTATACATTATGCTAGTAAGGTTCTTAATGAAGCACAAATTAATTATGCAACAACTGAAAAAGAACTACTAGCTATTGTATATGCATTAGAAAAATTTAGGTCCTATCTAATTGGTTCGAAAGTTGTTGTTTACACTGACCATGCAGCGATAAAGTATTTGCTTACCAAGCCGGATTCAAAGCAAAGGCTCATTAGGTGGATATTGTTGCTACAAGAATTCCACTTAGAGATTAGAGACAAGAAAGGAGCGGAAAACTTGGTGGCGGATCATTTATCAAGGTTGGTGAATGAAGAGGTAACAAATAAAGAAGAAGAGGTTTTGGAATCATTCCCGGATGAGAAGTTATTCATGGTGGAAGAAAGGCCGTGGTTTGCTGACATGGCTAATCATAAGGCATCGGGTTGGATGCCGGAAGATTGGAGTAAAAGTGCAATAAAGAAGTTTCTCCATGATGCCAAATTCTATGTGTGGGATGATCCATACTTGTTCAAAATTGGTGTGGATGGTGTGCTAAGAAGATGTGTGACGAGAGAAGAAGCAATGAGAATCTTGTGGCATTGTCATAATTCACCTTATGGTGGGCATTATGGTGGGCAAAGAACGGCGGCAAAAGTTCTTCAATCCGGGTTCTATTGGCCGACGTTGTTCAAAGATGCTTACTTGCATGCACAAAGTTGTGATACTTGTCAAAGAAGTGGTGGAGTGAGTAAAAGGAATGAAATGCCATTGACAAATATGTTAGAAGTGGAAGTGTTTGATTGTTGGGGAATAGACTTTGTAGGACCATTTCCTTCATCTTTTGGTTGTGAGTATATATTGGTTGCGGTTGATTATGTTTCAAAATGGGTGGAAGCGTTAGCGTGTCCAAAAGCGGATGGAAAGACCGTAATCAAATTCTTGAAGAAAAACATTTTTACAAGGTTTGGAACACCAAGGATTCTCATTAGTGATGGTGGCTCACATTTTTGCAACACACAGCTTGAAAAAGTCTTACAACAATATGGTGTGAAGCACAAAGTAACCACGGCCTATCATCCGCAAGCTAATGGTCAAGCCGAAGTTTCCAACCGAGAAATCAAAAGAATCTTGGAAAAAACAGTTTCGTCGTCAAGAAAGGATTGGTCACAAAAGTTGGATGATGCTTTATGGGCTTACCGTACGGCATACAAGGCACCGATTGGTTTTACTCCATTTCAAATGGTCTACGGGAAGAGTTGTCATTTACCTGTGGAGTTGGAGCATAAGGCATTTTGGGCCTTGAAGTTGCTTAACTTTGATCCGAAGGCAAGTGGTGAAATGAGAAGATTGCAATTGCTTGAGATGGAAGAATTGCGATTACAAGCCTATGAATCCAACAAAATTTACAAGGAGAAAGTGAAAGGATATCATGATAGAAAGATTGTGGAGAAGGATTTCAAAGAAGGCCAAATGGTTCTATTGTTCAATTCAAGGTTGAAGTTGTTTCCGGGCAAATTGAAATCCAAGTGGTCGGGTCCGTTCCGAATCAAAGAAGTAAAAGACTATGGAGCGGTTGTGCTTGAAAACCCGACAACAAATGAAAGTTGGACCGTCAATGGTCAAAGACTCAAGCCGTATCTTGGTGGTGAAGTCGATCGAAATTCGGAATCCGTTCCGATTTTTGATCCGTAAAGCCGCCTCGGACCGTCGAGCTCACCGACGTTAAACAAAGCGCTAGTTGGGAGGCACCCCAACATTGTAAGTATTCTCTGTTTTATGTACTTTGGGATGTTTGAAAAGTTGGTGGAAAAAAAAATCGGGTGGAACAGACTGCTGAAAAACCAGGAAAACCAGAATTTTACTGCTCCGCTGAGCGGACCCCCCTCCGCTGAGCGGACCTGCTAAAAACCAGAAAAAAAAAAGAGAGGCCCAATGGACCAAACCGGTCCAAAGGCCCAATTAAGAAAGGAATTTGTGGCTGAGCGGGTTCAGAACCCTAACTCACCACACTTTTGAAACATCTCCATCTCCATCTTGATTCCACTTGATTCCATCTCCACCATTTTCAAAGCTTCAAAGTCTTTTTCTCTTCAAATTTCAGATAAGGTATGTGCTCTTTTCTGTTGCAATCTTGTGTTTAAATTTTAGGGTTGTAGATTTATGTTTCTCTTAGGATTTAGTGTGTTTTGGTAGTAGAACTAAGGTTAGATTGTGTTTTAGGTTTGACTTTAGTAGTAGATTTTGTTTATGTTTTAGATTTAGGTTAGATTAGATTTTAAGTTTTAGGGTTTTATCAATTGTATGTGAATATCCTTCCTCTCATAGTTTGTTGTAGTATGTTTACTTGTGATTGAGAGGGGTTTGAAACCCCATGGCTGTTCTGGTGCAGACCTGTTTCTGCAGGTGTTTTTGAATTTCTGCGCAGGTCCGCTGAGCGGACCCCCTCCGCTGAGCGGACCCTGCTGAGTGCAGAATTTTAGTTCTGTTTTCTGAATGTTATGTAATGGTGTAGGGCCTGGTTTCACACTACTAATGGACATGTAAATTGCTATAAATGTTGATTTTGACGATGTGTGTTCGATGTTGTGTTGTTTTTTTGTAGATGTCGTCAAGAAGTGATCGGGGAAAGCGAGCTAGGCAATTGACAGGCTCGAGTTCAGGAGCTGCTCCGCAACCACCCTTCGATTCCCATAGGTTTCTAGGACCAGAGCAGCAGGAGAGGTTTGAGAAATTGGTTGGTCGGAAGATTTGGCCAGAAAAGGTGTTTGACCTCTCGCACAGAGGTAACTTTCATCAGTTTCTGGAAAATATCGCGGAACGCCATTGGGAAGCTCTGATTTCTCCAGATACTCAAATCAATGCGGACCTTGTGCGTGAGTTCTATGCAAATGCGATTCCGGTTGAGGGAAGGGTGTACACTTACACGTCCTATGTGAGAGGTAGGGGCATTTCTTTTTCAAGGGATGCAATTAACAATTTTTTGGGAAGACCGTCTCCTCGTGCTGCAGGTGAGAAGTGTGAGTATGCAAGAAAAAAGGCTGCAAAGACTTGGAACATGCAGGAGATTGCTGATCTGCTATCCTTTGAGCACCGAGGGTTCACTCTTAACCCTTCGGGTTATATTCAGAAGATGGACAGGAAGAACATGACTCAAATGGCACAGCTGTACACAGTGTTCCTCCTGAACAATGTCATGCCGAGAAGCCACACATCTGACCTAACCATTGACATGTCTTGTCTTTTGTTTTGGATTATGACAGGTGGAGAGGTGGATGTGGCTCAAATCATTTCTGAGGAGATTAGGATTGTGGCTTCAAGTGGTACCAAAAGAGGGACAAAGCCGTCTGCTCAGCTTGGTTTTCCAAGTTTGATTATGGGATTATGTAGGAATGCAGGTGTGGAGTTCCCTAATGTTGCAAGCATGAAATCCACTAGTGTTGTGGACGCAGGTTATGTGCATAGGCACTGCTCTCCCAAGCTAGGTGTCCAGCAGCATCCTCAGCCACAGAACATGGCTCCTCCTGCTGGTGGTAGGTATAATGAAGAATTAGCTTGCAGGTACAATTGGGCGTATTTTGATGCTAACAGAAGATCGCAGGCGATGATTCATGATTCTCTGTGCAAGCTCTATCGCCACCAAGTCAACCCGGCGGATGTTCCCTCTTTTCCTACTAATGAGGATTATGAGGCTCATTGTGCATGGCCTGCGGAGAGGCCATTTTTCAGAGAGGGGGATGGTGAAGAGGAAGAAGAGGAAGGAGATGGCATGGAGCAGGATGATGAGGAGGATTGAGGATTTTCAGTGATTTTTTTTTATTATTGTTGTTTATGTAGTTTATGTTTAGTTTTATAATACTCTGTTATTTACTTTTATGTTGTTGAACTAGTAGCATAATTTCTAGTACCTTTGTTAGTATTAGTAACTACTTTTGTGCCATCCATATGGGGATGAGGTTTGTTGTACTTTGGTGGCCGTGGGTGCCACCCGAACATATTTTGTAGGCAACTTATGCCTTTGTTGTTTAAGTATTTGGTTTAAGTAATGTGTGCTTGTGTGGGCAAGTTATGCCCTTGTTGTTATAATATTGTGTTTTAGTAGTAGAATAGTGTACATATATTATATGTTAAGGTGTATATAATTTTTTTGTGTTTGTCTTGGAATAGAAGTGATGCTCTAAAGAAGAAAAAGTGATAAGGTGTGTCAACATCAAAAATTTGGATGGTGATGATGATATTCTTGATGATGTTCATACCAAGGTAAGTATTTTGTTGCTTTGTAGATTATAAGGTGACTATGAATTAAGGACTTTACACAAAGTTTTGATCACATTGCATTTTAGAAATTTTGTTTGTGTTTGAATCAAAAATAGGACAAAACTAGATAAGTGAGTGGACTTCCATTGTGTACAAAAATAAGAGTGTTCTAGTGATTGATGTTAACTCAAATGATTCATGTTTAATCTTACTTTGTATGAGACATTAGAGCTTAGAAGGGATCGAGGCAAATTTTTTTTGAGTAGTATGAGAAAAACCACCTTAAACAAGGCTACCCGTGAGTGTGTGATCTTTTGTAACCAATTTTGAGCCTAAAATTTTTGTTTTGTCAAGTGACTCAAAGAAAAACACAATGAATTTTGATAAAGAGAAGTGATTCACTTGACAATTTCTTTGGTAAACACTTAACCCAATAGTACTTGAACCTTAAATGGAAAGCATTGATGTCTTTATAGATAGAAATGTTTAAAGTTGGGGAGAGATGTTTCTTAAAGATAAAGAAAAGAAAGAATATGGTGGTGCAATGCATTCTTTGAAAAAAAAAAAAGAGGAAAGACAATGATAAAAGAAAAGAAAAAAAAAATGTGTTAATGGTCTAAAGAAAAGGAAAGGATGCATTGTATGGTGAAAAACAAAAGGGTAACATATTAGTAGTGTTGTACATAAATAATGCTTTCCATGATCATTCACCCTTTTTGTTTCAATGGCCGTGTACATATAATATCACTTGTTTGGAACCCAGGCCAAGTTACAACCAAATGAAGTCCTCAGTGATCTTTGTCTCTATTGTCTCGTGTGCATAGTATAGATGAATATATGAATTGTTTTGGATGTGCATCATTACTAGGGAGTGTGAATTATCCTTTATGCTATCATGGCAATTGTCCTTCAATTATTTTTGTGAAGTGAAACATAGGTGATTCATTCATGAACATTATCTCTTTAATGCAATTGTGTTGAAAGTTTGTGTTCAGAAAGTGGTTCATAGTCATGTTAGAATCTTGTACAAGCAAGGAAGACTTATCTTGTAGGTATGTAACTCAAGTTTGAACCATTCAATTGATGTTGCTAACCTCATGTGATTCGATGATGTATGTTTTTGAGCTAGCTTTGTTCGAGGACAAACAAAGATCAAAGTTGGGGAGAGTTGTTAGAATCCCATTTGTGCATAGTTTGTATATATGTTTTGTGGTATTTCTGAAACTCTTGTGCCAAATTTGATTACTTTTTGATATAATAGTATGTAAATAAATAAATTTATGTTTATTTTCTAAATTAAGTTAGTTTATTAACTCTTGTTATGTTTTCTTTAGGTTTTAACAACTTTTGGGCAAGATGGAATGAGAAGAATGATCAAAGCAAGCTTGCAATGAGGATGGAATGCAAAAAAAAGAATTTTTGTGCAAGGAGGTCCGCTCAGCGGAGTCCAAGCGGACCCAGGCAGGGATGCAGCAGTTTTTTTCATCAGCAAGTCCGCTCAGCGGAGCTGAAGCGGACGTGGGCAGTGAAGAGCAGAAAATTTACCTCCGCTCAGCGGACCTTGAAGACAAAACAGATATTTTTACTGTTCCGCTCAGCGGACCCCCTCCGCTCAGCGGACCTACTTTTTCAACTTTTGTTCTTAGCCACATAAAATTGATGATTAGGCATGGTTAGCTTGCTTCTTATCATAACACACATTTGGAGAGAAAGTTAGGGCAAGAGAAGAAGAGAAAAACCATTTGTTCTTAAGAGAAAATCAAGATTTCCAAACATCTTTCTTTGATCTTCTTGAGTTTGATGTCACTAAATCTTGGTTTGTTGCTTGTTGTTGAAGCTTCCATGGATATGGAGGGCTAAGTTTCATCTTGTGTCAAGATTAGAGGTAGTTAGTTTGTAAATATGTACTTTCTTTGATCTATTATGTATGAACTTGGTTAATGATTAATACATGGTGAATATCTTGTTATTTATGTTTCATTTGTTGTTTTGGATCACTATTGAGAGATATGTTTCAAAGCTAGAACTAAAAGATATTCATCTATCAATAAACAAACTCTAGAGATAGATTTGTGAGTTGATATTCACAAGTATCAAGCTTTTAAGATTATCATGTTGATTGTCGGCATGAGAGATCATCTGACGGTGAATATGATAATAATCACGATATTGCTTTAGAGATAAACAGTATCGAGAGGATACGTGATTGTATTAATCATGAATAGGTTCATATATATAATCTTTAGAGTACATATGAAGCAAACTAATGAACACTAATCTTGACACAGTTTTACCAAATCGTTTTTAAACCCGAATTTATTGTCTTTAATTTCTTTTAATGCTATTTATCTTTCATGATACTAAACACATCCAGAGCCTTAACTCAAAATACACTAAGCTGTAGAACGGCGATAATATCGCATCAATCCTTGAGGAGACGATACTAAAAATACTTATCCTATACTTTCTAACAGTTACCTATCTTCATTCCCCCACACACACAACTAAATTTGAGGCAGAGTCAGGAATGAAAGATCAATGTAAGCTTCTGTTTCCTCACTACTGGTGGGCGAAGCACTTCCTCTTGGGGAATGGCTCATACATTCATGGAAAAAAGGAATTGTACGTTGAAGACTTTTTTCATAAAAAAGAGGTTGCTGGATTTCCTCTACCGCTTAGACTATATCAAGGGCATTGTCCCCTTGGATGATGCCGATAAAAATGCTTAAAACGCTTCATTGATGTCTCCTTGCTCATGGGATCTTGTTCTCGTGTTTCCTTCAGTAAGCTTGATATTTTTATGTTTTTCATTATTGTCTTTCCCCTTCTTTGTGTTCACATCGAGATGTCAATTATACTTCTGTGCAGATGTAATTGGAGACAAAGCAAAAATCTAATTCTTAAACATGGAATACAGCCACCTAGAATTATCGCGGGTCTTATTCTTCCCTTAGGACCTCCTCAAAATGTTGTTATCTTGGTTTTTCCTCAGGGTTTGCATGTAGATTCTGGCCCTCACCGCAAGTTATTCTTTAAGGATAAATGGGCATATTTTCTAATCTTGTAGGGTATGCCTTACAGGAGGTGTTGAACATCGTGGCTCGCTTTTCTAAGAAGACTTCTGTCGCGTTACCCCTAGCTGGGTTTGGCCCTGGGAACCTCTTTGGACAGACCGGGCACGTGAAAAAAGGAATCATCTAGAGAGAAGTATGAATAACTTAAATTTCCAACGGGATACCTATTTGAGGGAGCTGCAAAAAAATTATCCTTCTCTACATGAGGTACATAAAGATTTGGATTTGTTCATACTTTCTGGCATAAAATATGGTTAGGTACTGCATTTGATGATAAAGTTGGAGAAGAGGACCCATACTCTTGATTCTTCTCATAATAAGTTAGAGTTCCTGCACAATCAAAATGTTTTCCTGGCCCGTCAATTGAAAGAATATGCTTCTATGAGTCTTGGGGGTGGTTGTAGAGTCATTGGAGAATGTGTTGCAACAAGTGGAGCATTTCTAATATCAACTGGTGGTTTCGAGCAAGCTAATTTGTCTGCGTCAGGTTCTTCTAGATGGTTGGATTGTCTCTATTATTGAATTGGACTTCTGCCTTTGTTCGCCCCCATTTTTTAATGTGTATTTGTAATTGTACTAATTTCATACCATTAGTAAAGCTCTTCCTTGTTTAAAGCATATTCGTTGTGTTTTAAATATAGTTTCCTTTCGTGGTGTTGTGGGTCATTTGTACACATTTAATTTATAAAGGTTTTCTGCCACGATCGTTATTAGATTAAGAATATTAAAATTTAAATAACCTTGAATCGTGCCACTATTTTACTTCTAGGAGAATTGGATTAAGGTGTGTAAGCTTCACCCGTTAGGTGTGAATCTATTCAATACGACAGTGTTTGGGATCAAATGTTGGAGTAGGCATAGGAATTTTGTCCCTTCCATCTCGTCATCGCTGAATAGTTCGATATTAACTAGATTTGTCGGGCTCTTTATCCTGTTCTCCTTTATTTTTATTTTGTTTCTTTCGCATGCTTATGCTTTTTGGTTTTGTATTGTTATCTATTCAACCTTTGTTATCAGCTGGCTAGAACCCAAGGATAGATATGGCTTCTTATTTAACCCTGCAATTTTCATAATTTGTTTCATATAGACAACAGTAAATAATATTTTCTTTAAGCATAAATGACATTAAGTCTTTAGGGAAGCCATGTATGGCTGCTTCATTTAAGAGTGTTATGCATTAAGATGCACGCGTTGTCTTGGTGGAATGTCGAGTTAATACCATGAAACTCTAATTTGAATGTGCTTGCGCGGGGGAACTATTGGTAAATTTTGATGTGTCTATATGTTGAATCAAAACTGGTGAAATATAGGCCCGCCTTTGGGCATTTTATGCTCTCGATTTCACTTGTAAGTATCTCATAATGAACAAGTTAGACGTGGCTATTCCTTAATCATGTTCATATGGATAAGGCATGAGTCTAGTTGATTGAGGTTATGTTTCGAGCCATACATACAGACGAGGGGGAATGAAACTGGATAGATGCGACCATGATTTGAATTGCACTTCATGGCACAGAGGATCATTCCCCATCGAAGCATAGAGGATCCCTGTTTGTTTCCTTGAGTTGCTAACGCGGATTGTGGTAGACGTCTCCATGCTTCACTACTCACATCCTTTGGATTGGTTAGATACAAAGTGGGTGCTCCAGCTACGCGTAAATGCATGTATTTATTTGATAGTGGGTATTTCAATGTTATATTCGGACGCGCAAAGCGTCTTTGATAGCACCCTTGGGGGATTGGATGTTGTAGTCTGATGTGCAAACTATCTCCAATAACTCCCCAAAATTTAGAAGGTGCAAAAGGCTTTATATGGAATCGATTGCTACAGTCGGCCGTACAAAGCCTATCCAACAACATCCCGGAAGCTCGACGGCCGTGAGGCACTATGAGAAATTGATTATTATAATCGGGCATACAAAATGTATTCGACAACACACTTGAATTATGAAGGCCGGGCTACCTCGGTTTTGTCATTACTGTGAGTAATCAAAATGGAACACACAATTCAAAATTCAAGTGACTTCATTTATAACAAAGAACTGAGGAGTTTATATATGTGAGTATATATATGAGCATGATAAATACAATTCTACTAAATATAACCAAGCGGGTATTCCGCCGCTTATTTCTAATGATGGTATTCTATTTGTTCAGTTACGTTAGGGAGTGTGAATGTCTAAACTTTGGAGCTTCCAAATGCGGGAGATCATGTTGATCTCCATAGTTATTCCTGCCCCCTTGGTCCCATTGGAGTGCGTTGTGTATTTTTTGCCCGCTTCAAGATCGACTCACAATACACTCAGCTTTCTAAGAAGGTTATGGTACTTATGTGTTAAGTGCACAGGTGAGGATACGCCGTCCAATGCTGCAGTGATGGGCCTACCTAAATGCAATTATAAAGAATCGTACCCTAGATGGCTAGGAATTTGGTAGTGATTAACGAGTTGTCTTTGTCTTCTCTCACGAATAACATTAACTCTATATAACCCTACAAACGAGTGGTTGTCCCACTATATGGTTGTAAATTTGAGCTTTCATATGATATCAGGTTTCCTAGGTCTAAGTCCCTCCTCTCGAATACTGACGAATAGAGGGAATCACATGAACTTCCTCCGTCTATCAAAATTCGTGAGATGTCGAACCATCCCACAGTTGTTGGGATTACCAAAGGAAACAATTTGTTGGAAATTCCCCCAACCTTTTCAGAGTCCCGAAATCCCAACACGGGTCAATCGGGAATGATGGATGACGAGCTACCTCCACCCTTGTACACGGTCATCATCCTAGTGATATTCCTCTTGATCATTCCTTTGGAAGGGAGATTAACTCGAGTGGCTCCACTTGTGATGGCAGTGATGTATAGTTGTTTGTCCTTGCTAGTTTCTCTCTTTTAACTATTACAGATAACATATTTAACAAAAGTTATGAAGGAGATATAACCACGGTTGAGGGTCCGTGGTAAAGTAGCGTGTGGTTGTAAATGGGATACTTATAACCACGGTTTACTACCTTTGGTAATAAGCTTGAAAGTACGCTACATATCACTATGGTTGTAATAAACAACCATAGTGAAATGATCCGAGGTCATGGGTTCAATACCCAGCAACGCCATTTTGGGCATTTTTTAATCTGAATAACGAGCTTTCATATAACCACGGTTGAAACACCAGACTGTGGGGAAATGATTTGTTTTTTTAATATAATTTTTGAATTTTACAGAATTTCCAAATTTCCAACCTGTATTTTTTTTAATCGTAGATAGAGAAGAAAAAAAACAACACAAACCATTTGTAAACCACACTAATAGTTGGCAACTAAAATGACCCAAAAATTGTATTACATCAAAATCAAAAACTGCATTAAGAACCAAAAATTATATGTTACATCAAAACCAAAATGATACAAAACAACATAAAATTTACATATCAGTACATCAAGTAATATCTACAACATGAGGAACGTGCCTTGTCATTTGGTGTCTTGACTTTAAACACTTATAATTTAAAATAATGATACTTTATAAATAATTTTAGAAATTATAACATACAATAAATGATAAATAAACGATAAAAAATATTTACATTTTAATTTTCTCATATGCTTTATTATCATTATGAATAATATGCACGTCATTTCTATCAAATTCTTCATATGAAGTAGGCACTAGTATTATGTAAGAAGGAGTACAAGGAATAGCAAATCTTAAATCATGATTTTCATCACCGCGAGAAATGTGTTTTCCTGGGAGAATAATTGTCCATCTTTTGTCAGAAGGGTCGTCACATAAAACACTTGTTTTGCTTGAGTAGCTAGCCATGATAATTGGTTTGATAATATAAGTTGTCTCGCCAAGGTCCATCCATGTGAATCCTAACTCATCAATTTGTACAACAATGTTATTGTCAACCCACTTGCATTTAATTATAGGCACCTTAAATAAAGCATAATCAATCTCTCAAATTTCGTCAACGAGCCTCACACAAGTATTTTAGGGGAGATTGATGAAATTTGAAAAATTGATTATGCTTTATTCAAGATGGGGTTATGGTTGAGGTCGATCATGTATAATTATGTGACAAACAAGTATTTTAGGGGAGATATATTATTGAAGTACAAATTTGAGTGGTAGAATCGAATTGACTATATGAATAATGTGTAAAGGTTTTCTTAAGGCTGTTTCCGAATTGGACTTTGGAGGATTTTAGATTTTAGATGGGAGGTTTTTGGAGGATCACATTTATAATTTGATATATTTTTAATATTTTAAAAAACTTAAAATAAAACATTGTGATATTATATACTAATGTATAATGTTTTTTTTTTTTTTAATTTTAAATAAATATCAAATACATTTCAAATTATAGATGTGACCTTCCAAAAGATTTATCTCTATAAAGTAAACTTCCAAACATATTCTAAAGTTTTGTTTGAGAGTTTGGATGGGAGGAGAAGATTTCGTAAAATGAATTTTTTAAAAAATATTTGACATTTTTTGAAAAAATAATTTTGTATACAATAATAAAAGAGTGTTTATTATTTATGTAATTTTAATTTTCATAATACTATAGTCTATAACAACTTAAAAGATATTTGGATAATTTATATAAGCACTCCAAAATCCTTCTTCAAATAAAATTTTGAGTTCCCC